>NC_081184.1:20549827-20630394 GCF_029867415.1 Vicia villosa | reverse complement strand
GAGGCTCCAATAAGCATAAATACCTATAAAACAAAGGAAAAACTATCAAACGGTACATAAAACGAATGAAAACTCAATTATGCTAATATATACACAAAAGTTGGGGTTTTATTACAAAATCTATAAGAATAGAATCGATAAGTGCCGCAAATATATACTCAAAATAACAACATTTTGGCACTTATCAAACTCTCCCCAACTTGAAACTTTGTTTGTCCTCAAACAATGTCAAATAAATCAAAGAATCAAAAGTAATAAACCAAAGAATCGTGAATCAACAAGTTTTGAAAACCAAAAACAAATGTATGGCTCAATACAAAAACGTATAAACAAAGTAAATACTTACCACTATCCTACAACGACAACATGTAAACGAAACGAATCCTAAGTATAAAAATCATGCTAAATATTCTAAAACAATACAAGCTATTTCATGAATCACACCTAGCAAAAATTCATCAATGGATGAAGAACACACAAAGGTGAAGGACTTTTAATACTCATTCTACAATCTTGCAAACAAAAAATTAAATTATGCATTCATTCAAAAATCACATTGAAGATACAAAATCAAGAATCACAGGGGTTTTTCAAGGTTGTAATGTGGTTTGGTTAACAAATAAGGGATAAGTCTTAAAGCAAATCGAACCAAAAACTTGCCTAAATCTAATGGAGTGATCAATCCACACAGGTTCAAACAACACAATTTCGATCAAAGTTATTCCTTATTCTAAGTTGTCATAACCAAAACACCATACTTATTATCACAATTATTCCATGCTATTTTCGTTTTTCTTTACTCTTTCTCTTTTTTCTTTCTTTTTATTTTCTTTCTTTTCACTTTTTTTTTCTTTTCTTTTTCTTTCTTTTCAACCTCATAGCAACAACCAAATAAGTAACAACTATTTCTTTCCCCAACTTGAATTCAACCACATCATCATATGAATACTCCATACTTTCTAAGGCAAGGTAAAAATTCATACAACAACACAAAGTTGAGGGTTCAAGAAAAAAAATAATCAATCATCCATGCAAAAATGAGAACTAAACACTCAAATATAAGCATTTAGCAAAAACAACATGGACATTGACAAAAAGCTCAAAAGGGTTAACAAATGATCACACACTCACAAGGTGAATTGACTATTTGGCTAAGGTGGTTGTGCTCAAAATGAAACAAAATGCCTTGATCCTTTTCATGCTTTCATAAAATCTACATAAACAAAAGATTAAGCATAATAAAATCTAGTTAAAACAAAGATTGTGGCCTCCAGCATATGTGAACAATGGAAAGCTTCCTCACATTTATGGTTCGGGAACTAAAGTGATTCAATTAACAAGCAAGTAATGCAAAAGAATGGATGGCATGGTAATTGTACAAATGAAAAGTTTCCTAAACATGCTATGCTATAAAAAGTGATAAATGAGTACCTTGAATGATACAACTTCAAAAACAATATCCTACCATACATATGCAAGTTGAAACACTCAAGCTTTGGAAAACCACTTTAAAAATCTTCGATTATCGAACCAAAACTTGAGTCCAAACAACCAACAAAAGAATTAGAAAAATAAAACTAGTATCTATTACTAATTAGCCTTGGTGAGAGTGGGAAAAAGGAGTGAACCAAGTGGAATAGGAATCCCACAGATACAAAGCAAAGAATCTGAATTTTTCTGCACTCGCTAAGCGAGCTTGACCTCGCAAAGCGATGACAGTAAAACTCAGAAAAACCAGAACATAATTTGGTGTTTGGCATAAAAACTTTACAACCGTTGGGGTGCCTCCCAACAAGCGCTTGTTTTACGTCATTAGCTCGACGCCTTTATTGTTTCGGTGTTTGGCAAGTAACCTCCTCTCGTCATTCCATGGTGACGTCTCACCGAGAAAACCTAAAGAAAGTGTCCTAATCAACCACTCAAAAAACGTTACAGGTACAAATATATACAACAATTATACAAACATAAAAGAAAACACAAATATACAAGTATGTATATGAACAAATGCATATATACAAACATGGAACACATATAGCTATTAACATACACAAAGAGAAAGTTGGTGATTGTTGGATGCGTAAGTTGAAAAGTGAAGATTTGTACTTAAAGAGCTAATCCGAGATCAACATGTTTCACCAACATTCACCAACAAAAGTATACTTATATGTAACATGTAACACCCTTCTAAACCCCGCGGAAATTAACATTAAAATCAGAGTAAAACATGAAGAAGAGTATTACAACGCCAACAAAATAAACAATATTCATGTCATGCCATAAAGGAACGATAAACCAAAAATTATTCAGGTAGCATGTTAACACAGCGGAATATTCTTAACAACTGAATAATCAAACATCTGGAGTCGAAGACTCATAATTCAACCATAAACCATAAACAAAACAGAAGTTTATCAGCCAATCCTAAAATAACGTTCCCGGTGTTACACGACCAGAGCATGACACTGACCCAACTGACTCTAACGAACTACTTGACGAGCTAATCCTCACCAAGTACACAAGCTACTCCTCAATCTGAAAAATAACAACAGTAAGGGTGAGTTTCATTCGCATTAACAAATGTTATAGGTATATAAACAATACAACTTCATCCATACATTATTCACCCAAATCAATTATATTCAGATAATATAGCAACATTCATACCAAAATACACACAAATCATAACATTGGACAACTTCCATTCATGTTACAATTATACACAACAACCTAATGCAATGCAACTAAATGCATGTGGTACCAAACATGGGATAACCCATCTCACCGATCCACCACCATAAAGATTCGGCTACTTCTCTCACCAATTCCACACAATGGGAATTAGCTACCGCTGTCCCACCACCATAAGGGATACAGCCCACAACATGATTATGAAATGCATGCATCACATATCGCATGCTAATCATCAACACCAAACAACTGAACAGTCATAATCATCAACCAATGCAATAACAATATAATCCACCACAACCAATTAAATCAAGTGTTTAAATTAAATTCGAGTCACAACTCAAACACTGTTTTATTGCATATCTCACTGAATTAGTCTCACTATGTTCGAAACGGCACATCAAACAGACTAACAGTTAAAAAGTTATACATCGTTAAACTTTAACAAAAATCCCAAAACAGCACAGCACGCGGCGCCAACATCCACACGCGGCGCGAAACGAGGAAAAAGTTACGCCTTCGCGGCGCCAACACCTACACGCGGCGCGACGCGAGGAAAAAGTTACGCCTTCGCGGCGCCAACACAGGTACGCGGCGCGACCTGTGCGTATCAAAACATCCTGACATTCTGCCCACCTGTTCGCGGCGCCACCCGGTGCACGCGGCGCGAACCGGTGATTTCAGAAACCCCAACCTGCAGAAAACAGCATTCTATGCCTCCCAAATATTCTCAATCATACCAGTACGAATTTCAGAGAAATAAACCACACATACGACATAAATTGCACGTTTACACATACTTCTAATCATGTTTAACATCATTATTCATCACCAATCATCATTCACAACCTAAATTGAATCAAAGTTCTATAAACCCCAAAACCCCAAACCCGACATATAATCCAATTCGAAATCCTAACATACAAATTCCATCGAATCATTCATACAACCCATAATAGAGGTTAATGAGAAGAATCCCCCCTTACCTCGATGTCGAATTCTTGGATGCTCTTTCTCTTCGCACTTGCTCTTCTCCCAATTTCACGTTCAATCTTCTCTTCTCCCTTTTGGTTCTTTTTTCACCAAAATACTCCTCTTTTCCATTTTTTATGAAAATATAACTTTATTTTAGAAAAAAGGGCTTTGCAACTGATACACCCCCCAACTGCTACTTACAACACTGGCCCATTAGCCTTATTTCATCCCTATTCTCAAATAATTCCATTTAATTCTAATATTTAATAAAAAAATTAATTAAATTAAATAAAGAATTTTATGGGGTGTTACAACCCTCCCCCACTAGAAAAGTTTTCGTCCTCGAAAACATACCTTAGGCAAAGAGTTCTGGGTAGGAGTCCTTCATCTGGCTCTCCAATTCCCATGTAACATTTCCACCGGCTGGTCCTCCCCAAGCTACTCTGACCAACGCTATCTCCTTGCCACGCAATTGTTTCACCTTCCGATCTTCAATCCTCGTAGGCAAAGCTTCAACTGTCAGATTATCCTTTACCTGTACATCATCCACTTGGATAACATGTGACGGATCAGCAATGTACTTCCTCAACTGCGACACATGGAATACATCATGCAGATTCGCAAGTGTCGGTGGTAACGCAATGCGATACGCCACCTCTCCCACTCTTTCTGAAATCTGAAACGGACCAATAAAACGCGGAGTTAATTTCCTCGACTTTAGAGCTCGTCCGATACCAGTCATAGGTGTAACTCTCATAAACACGTGATCTCCTTCTTGAAACTCAAGAGTTCTCCGTCTCTTGTCATGATAACTCTTCTGACGACTCTGAGAAGCCTTCATCTTCTCCTGAATCATCTTAATCTTTTCTGTCGTTTCTTGAACAATCTCTGGTCCAATCACCGCACTTTCGCCAGATTCATACCAACATAAAGGCGTTCTACATCTCCGACCATACAAAGCTTTCAAACGGAGCCATACCAATGCTCGAGTGAAAACTATTATTGTAGGTAAATTCGATCAAGGGTAGATAACTATCCCAAGTACCACCTCTTTCCAACACACAAGCACGCAATAAATCCTCTAGCGATTGGATAGTTCTTTCTGTCTGTCCGTCCGTCTGCGGATGATAAGCAGAACTCAATCTCAGCTTAGTACCCAAAGCCTTCTGCAACCCTTCCCAAAATTTGGATGTAAACCTTGGATCTCTATCTGACACGATACTCGAAGGAATACCATGTAAACTCACTATCTTCTCAATGTACAATTGAGCCAGCTTCTCCATTGAGTAATCCATTCTCATTGGTATAAAGTGAGCAGACTTAGTCAACCTATCCACTATAACCCAAATGGATTCATAGTTCTTCACCGTTCTCGGCAATCCAGAAACAAAATCCATAGATATACTATCCCACTTCCATTCCGGAATAAATAACGGTTGCATAGCTCCATATGGTTTCTGATGCTCAACCTTCGACTTCTGACAAGTTAAACAAGCATAGACGAATTCAGCTATTTCTTTCTTCATTCCAGGCCACCAAAACAGCTTCTTCAAATCATGATACATCTTGGTCGCACCAGGATGTATACTCAATCCACTACGATGTCCTTCTTCGAGAATACTCTTCCTCAATTCAGAAACATTAGGAACACAAACACGATTACCAAACCTTATAATACCATTCTCGTCGATTCTGAATTCACCTCCCTTGCCTTGGTTAATTAGAGTCAATTTATCCACTAACTCTACATCAACTTTCTGACCCTCTCGAATCTCTTCCAGAATGCCACTAGTCAACTTCAGCATGCCCAACTTAACACTGACAGGAGTGTCTTCGCATACTAAACTCAAATCTCGGAATTGTTCAATTAAATCCAATTCTCTCGCCATAAGCATAGACATATGCAAGGACTTCCTACTCAAAGCATCGGCAACCACGTTTGCTTTACCCGGATGGTAATTCAGCCCAAAATCATAATCCTTGAGGAACTCTAACCATCTCCTTTGCCTCATATTCAGCTCTTTTTGATCAAATAGATACTTCAGGCTCTTGTGGTCACTAAACACTTCAAACCTCGAACCATACAGATAGTGTCTCCACAATTTCAACACAAATACCACTGCTGCCAACTCTAAGTCATGAGTCGGATAGTTCCTCTCATGTACTTTGAGTTGCCTCGACGCATACGCGACTACCTGTTGATTCTGCATTAGTACACCTCCTAATCCCAACAATGAAGCATCGCAATATACAACAAAAGATTCCGCCGGATTCGGCAAAATCAAGATCGGTGCACTAGTCAAACTCCTTTTCAATTCTTGAAATCCTTCTTCACATTTCGAATCCCAGATGAATGCTTGACCCTTCCTAGTCAACTTAGTTAACGGTAACGCTAACTTCGAGAAACCTTCAATGAACTTTCTATAGTAACCCGCAAGACCAAGGAAACTACGGATTTCGGAAACTGACTTCGGAGCTTCCCATTGAGACACTGCTTCTACTTTCGTTGGGTCAACGGCAATACCATCTTTAGAAATTACATGCCCAAGAAAGCTTACTTCACTTAGCCAGAACTCACACTTTGACAGTTTCGCATAAAGTTTCTTTTCCTTCAGTAGTTCTAATACCATTCTCAGATGCTCTGCATGTTCTTCTTCACTCTTAGAATATATTAGAATGTCATCGATAAATACCACCACAAACTGATCCAAATAAGGATGGAAGATCCTATTCATATATTCCATGAAAACCCCCGGCGCATTAGTTACTCCAAATGGCATCACTGTATACTCGTAATGACCATACCTTGTTCTAAATGCTGTTTTCTGAATATCGTCCGTCTTCACCCGAATCTGATGATATCCCGACCTCAAGTCAATTTTGCTAAACACACTCGCACCAACCAGTTGATCCATTAAATCATCAATCCTCGGTAATGGATACCGATTCTTGATAGTAACTTTATTCAGCTGTCTATAATCCACACACAGTCTCATAGAGCCTTCTTTCTTCTTTACCAACAACACCGGCGCACCCCACGGCGACACACTAGGACGAATGAATTCTTTTTCCAGTAACTCTTCCAGTTGACTCTTCAATTCTGCTAATTCAGATGCCGACATACGATACGGCGCCATCGACACAGGACTAGTCCCAGGGACTAACTCAATAGCAAATTCTACCTCCCTCTCTGGCGGTAACTCTCTTACATCTTCTGGAAAAACTTCTGGAAATTCACATACTACTGGTAAATCACTACTCACCGCTTTCCTCTTCACTTCCATGGATGCAATCAACATAAACACGGCGGCCCCGTCCTTCATGGCTTCATCCACTTGTCTAGCAGTCATTGCTAAATCCTCGACACTGACATCTTCAGGAAAAATAACTGTCTTCGTGAAACAGTTGATATGAACCCGATTAAATTGCAACCAATTCATACCCAGGATGACATCAAGTTGTTCCAACGGAAGGCATACTAAGTCCATTCCGAACTCTCTACCAAAAATATCAATTGGACAGTTCAAACAGGCAAACGAAGTAGTCACTGAACCCGACGCAGGAGTGTCAATGATCATACTTCCACGAATATCAGATATTTCCAAGTTCAGACGTTTAGCGCAATCCAATGAAATAAACGAGTGAGTTGCCCCAGTATCTATTATTGCAATTAAAGGAGTGCCATGGATAAAACACGTACCTTTAATCAATCGATCTTCCGGAGTAGTCTCTGAACCTGATAAAGCGAAAACTTTACCCCCAGTTTGATTCTTCTTTGGCTTAGGACACTGTGGACTGATATGGCCCTCTTCACCACAGTTATAACAAGTCACAGTCCTTCCCTTGCAGTCAACAGCAATGTGGCCTGCTTTACCACACCGGTAGCACTTCTTCTCTTCACTTTTGCACTCGTGAACACGATATCCAGGCTCCCCACACTTAAAGCACTTAACAGGAGCACTAGAGTCTCCCCCACTAGGCTTCTTCCAACTTCCAGCTTTATAATTACCTCTACCATATGGTTTACCACGGTCCATAGGCTTCTTCCCTTTCTTGTCAACTAACTCACGGGAGTGAGATGACTTCAGCTTCAGGTTGTCCTCTTCGTAGATTCTACTACAATCTACCAAATCAGCAAACCGACGAATCCTTTGGTACCTGATTCCCTGCTTAATTTCATCACGGAGACCATTCTCGAACTTAACACACTTCGAAAATTCGCTCGCTTCATCATTGTTATAGTGAACATAGTATTTGGCCAGCTCAACAAATTTTGAAGCATATTCCGGTACCGTCATATTACCTTGTGTCAGCTCCAAAAACTCAACTTCTTTCCTGCCCCGAATATCCTCAGGAAAGTACCTCCTCAGGAATTCTCGCCTGAATACTGTCGCACGCTCGCGAAAAATGAACAGAGTCGCCACCAATATATTTATCCCATAAGGGAAAGGAATACCAGGAAACCTATCAAAGGAAGGAACAGGGTCTTGCGACCAGAGAATCAAGGTACGGGAGTCGGTTACGCAAGGGGAAGGTATTAGCACCCCTCGCGCCCATCGTACTCGATGGTATCCACCTATGTTTGTTTCTATCTAAAGGGTGTGTACTATGTCTATGTCTAAATGCGAAATGAATGCAAAATGTAGGGAAAATAAAGAATTGTACTCGCACGGGCCCTACCCCGCTGCCTACGTATCCTTTTCAGGAATCAGAGTTACCGTAGCTCGGCTAAAGATTTTCTGTTTGTTTTGTGTTTTTTAGTTGGGCGGCGTTAACGCTCGCGTTCTTGCACAAGGGGACAGCCTAGGATGCAATGGAACGGAGATAACGATGCCCTTAGGAACAAGAAAGAGATTGGTTTGTGTCTTTTAGGGTAGATGAGTGATGAACAGTACCCAATACCGGGCCACTCACCACTTTCTCTACTTTGCCTTAGTCTGAACCATTGTTAGACGTTTTAAGTGTTTTTGGTTGTGTATTTTTTTAAGGGGAATTTGTTTGCGATTCGAATCACATAAAAGTGTATAATGATCGAGAAGCAGATTAGGGAATGAATCCCACTCACTTCCATCCCATTATGTAATGTTTGAGAAACAGATTAGAGAATGAATCTCACTCATTTCTCTCCCATTAATTAATGTTTGAGAAACAGATTAGGGAATGAATCCCACTCATTTCTCTCCCATTAGGTAGTGACCGAGAAACAGATTAGGGAATAGATCCCACTCATTTCTATGCCACTAAGTGATTGAGAAACAGATTAGGGAATGAATCCCACTCATTTCTCTATCACTTTCTTAATGTGATTCGCATCTTCCTTTTATTAATGTTTTAAATGTTGAAAAGAAAAGGAATGCTTAGGGGAACTATTCCTAAATTCTAATCTAAGTTGTCTAAAGAACCAAAAATTATGAAAGTTATACAATCTATTAAGGGAAGACTATACATGAGATATGTAAAGAGAAGTCAATATACGAAAAATAAAATTGAGAACTATGACGAGTAAATGGTATTCACAAACACACATATATCGATTAAATCTATACGAAAAATCAGGACTAAAAATCAATTCCTAAGTCTATTAACGAATTATTTACAAAGAAGTGTTAAAACAAAGAATATTCAAATATATTGTAAAGAAAAAGATTTATTAAAAGAGTAAAAAAAACAATTAGAAAAAAATAACAAAAATCATGACAATTATTTAATCAACCTAAAAACTAAGAGCAATTTTTATGTATTTTTAATATTTGAATTGAAAGGATTTATGAGTTAAACAAGAAAACAAAACTAAAATGAAAACTAGACTGCCAGGGGGGGTGCAACAGCATTATTCAAATGAACTACAATTAATTACAAGCAAAACTGGGCCTGATTCAGGGGGTGGGGTTATCAAACGAAACTAGGCCCATGTTCATTAAGCTGGTGGTGCACTAGCAATCCAGGGGTGACATCCTGAGAACAAGCGAGGGCCCAAAGATGCGCAAGGCCCAACGCTGCACACTTCCATCTATCTTACATTTATCTTTATCAGCATTCATTTCATTATTTTAGACCATGGTTGAATTAAAAAGCATTCAAATAATATGTAGATGTTGCATCAATTGGTCATGGTATTTTAAGTGGGATAAAGACAAAATGTGAGCTCAGCTAATCATCATGCGCCAGCTCATTGCCTCATGATTGTAATAAGACAAAACTTACCAAAATTTGGGAACCTGAACGAATACGCATGCGCCACGTAAGGAGAACAGGCTGAAATATTACACCAACATGCAGACGCCGGAGCAGTGCCTACGATCGTCTTCTCCGGCCGAGTACATGGCGGAGACGAGCGAACTACTCGAAAACGTGAAAAGCAAATACCTTTCTATTCGTTTTTTCATGCTGATTACGGATCCATCAATGATTTTCTTTGATTCCTTCTCTAACACCCTAACCGATCCACTATTCTAAACCCTAACATTATGAAAACTCCATGAAAATGCAAGAATCACATGTTATGCTAATCCTTACACTATTCAGACCAA
Source organism: Vicia villosa (assembly GCF_029867415.1). Taxonomy (NCBI): domain Eukaryota; kingdom Viridiplantae; phylum Streptophyta; class Magnoliopsida; order Fabales; family Fabaceae; genus Vicia; species Vicia villosa. The sequence continues at coordinate 20,620,201 of NC_081184.1, read as the reverse complement.
ACGCACGACTCAAACATTCAGGAAGCCATTAATCCACGTAATATATGATTCATAGACTTACAAACAGATGCATCGAGTAACATACAGTTTCGTTCATACTACATGCTCGTACATGGTGAAGATGCTGAGGAGTTTGAGTCCCTTACCTGTTTGAAGCTTTGATTTAGAGGAGGAATTCTGCGAGCCTTGTAGTTCCCTCGACGGTTAGCGGAATCAGGTCCTTTGCTTTGTTGATGCGGATCTTGACTAGTAACCTTGGCCACACTATGGTTGATAAGAGCGTGTAGATCCAGAAATGATGAAGGTGATGATGATTGGGGTGGAAATTGAACCGAAAAGCTTCAGGTTGACAACATACGTGGAGGCACCATGGCAACGATGGGGGTTTAATGATGGTTGAAGGTGGTGGTTGATGGTTGCAGTGGTGGTGGCTGGTTGATGATCGAGGAGTTAGTTAGAGTTTGTTACAATATGTAACAAACTTTGAAGATGAGTGGTGGAAGAGAGAGAGAGAGGATCGAGAGATAAAAGAGAGTGATGAGAGAAAGTTTTGAGAAAAATGAAGAAAGAAAAATGAGAGTGTCTTGTGAAGGAATTTTCTTATATATCACGAGTGTTCATAGTAGCTATGGTGGTGTGTGTTGTATTGTAGTATTATTCTGCGCCAGAATTTGATGTTGACACCTTACCACACGAGCATCCATGAAGCTAACTTTATGAGTTTGTATCTTTGGCCATGAGTTATCATTAGCTGCAATTTTATGATCAATTTAAAGAGGGCATGTGATGGGACAAGTTTCATGTTGGAAAGATTGAGAGAAGAGGTCTGTAACTCATTCAAATGTGCCTTGGAAAGTGTAAGTACACAACTGTATTGGTGCCTGTCCACGCGCGCAGCAAGACCTGGCCCGTTGCCTTCCCAAATGCAACCTTCAAGGGCATGACTTTAGACTCTTGTATCTCACTCTTTTCTTAATCAAATTCCATGATTATTGTCTTGTTGTGTAGAGGGTATGGAGGTGAACATAAGCATACTAAGTTTGCACCTGATGGACCTTTGTATTTTTCTGAAATTAGTCCCAAAGTCAGCATACAACGTGCTCGATGAAAAGCACGCGCGTGACTCAGGATTTTGGCTTGCACTTCTGGCAGTGTGAAACATGGCAAGGGCTTGACTTTGAGCATTCATAAATGATTCAATATTCAACCAAATGACTCAAATCTTGTCTCCTTACATAGAGGACATGGCAAAGAATGGAAGCATACCAAGTTTGCTCCCATGGCATTTTTGTAGAGCTCTAACATTAGCTTGAGATTTGGCATACCACGTGCTTGATGAAATGCCAGGTCATGACTTAAGCTGAATGGATTTTCAGGACCTTCAAACCAAATTAACTCTTCATACAATCTTCAAACTAAAAAGTGTCCAACTACAAAGTTGTTCTCCTCCATGAGAGGAACAACTTTGATGTTGGAAATTTCTTCAAAAGATGTCATTTGCCACGTGTAAACTGATAGTGAAGTGGGCTGCTTGCCAAGCTTTTAAGATGCCAAAATTTTCCTAAGTGTTGAAACCTTTCCTTTTTTGTTATTTTTTCCTATTTTTGGCAACTTTTGTCAAACTCCCGATTTTATTCATTCTTTGACTTTTCTCGACCGACTTTCCACCAAAAGTCAATATTTGAATAATTCTTCCGATTTTGACCCAAAAGTCAACTGTTCCGATCTTTCTCCGATCTTTATGAAATTCCCGATTAATCCACTTCTGACCAATGGAAATCAACTGAACACTTCCACACAAGCATCATGTTATTCCTTCTCATAAAATCAGCTCTTGATCAATGTATTCGACTAAAAAAGTCAACTGCGTTGACTTTGGTCAAGAAACCCTAATTCCGGATAATCAGATGAACATCAAGCTTGTACTTTTCAACCAATGCCTTGAGTTGAGAATGAGAGAATCCTAATCCAGGTGGACTTCAATGAATATAGAGCCACATGATTACACCTCAGATCCACACATTTGGTAGGAAATCCTCTGCCATAAGAGATATCCCTTGCTAGTCTCTGATTAATACCAATGATATGAATGCATGAGTTGTATTATGACCTAAATGGTGTATGCATGTGAATTATAAGCCAGATGAATAAGGGTAGGACAAATTTGGGGTATGACAGCTGCCCCTATTTAATCGTCTTAAACCTGAAGGTGAGATTGGCGTTAGCCTTTCGAACATTCGAGGTAGAAGAAGATTAAATATCAAAGTACCAGAAATTTGTCCCAAAGAGAGGATGGTATAAATGATATCCTTATTTTTTGCTTTTGTTTTGATATCTGCTGGGGAAAGAGAATTTTGCTTTTTTTTGGTGAGAGTATTTACAGTGTGTAATGGATGTGAATGGGGGTAGCTTGTAACGTAGCCTAGGTGCCAATACAGGGTTTTCAAAGAGAATGGTTATATGAAACAACGACTGGAAGGGAATAGATCTCGTAGCGATCTATGACTCAACATCGGGACTGAAAGGAATAGGATCTCGTGGCGATCTATGACTCAACATCGAAAGAAGATCTCGTGGCGATCAACTCGGCAACAGAAGGAAAGGGAATAAGATCTCGTGGCGGTCTTATGACTCAACATCGAAAGAAAATCTCGTGCGATTTTCCACACTTTGGAAAGGAATAAGATCTCGTGGCGATCTTATGACTCAACATCGAAAGAAAATCTCGTGCGATTTTCCAAACTTTGGAAAGGAATAAGATCTCGTGGCGATCTTATGGCTCAACATCGAAAGAAAGTCTCGTGCGATTTTCCACACCTTGGAAAGGGATAGGATCTCGTGGCGATCTTATGACTCAACATCGAAAGAAAATCTCGTGCGATTTTCCACACTTTGGAAAGGAATAAGATCTCGTGGCGATCTATGACTCAACATCGACTCGACATCGAGGGACAAAAGAAGACATTGTGTCAGACATTCATCAGAGCTGAAGATACCTCGCATCGGCACCGTGGTTGGAAGAGATTTGAAATGTAGTAGCAGATATCAATCGGAATTTGTAAGGACAACCTTTTGTGTGGGGATGTATATTGTCTTGACTGGGTGCGGATTTGTATTATCTGACTTATGCTTTGTTATGCATGTTTGAATTTTTCTATGGCGTAATGATCCACTGTAATGGATATGCTACGCTTTCGAGGATGCAATGCTATATGCAATGGATTCTATATGCAGAGAGTGCCAAATAAAGGCCCTTGGTGGGACAGAGGAGTAGAATCATTGGGGTCCGTTGCTTGTGATCTTGAGACGCCATTGCGGGTGGGCGTTGAAAACCTCATAGTGCCAAAGATGATTGGCAACTGTGTGGAGGATTAGAACATAACTCTGTTGGGGAGGAAGTGACTTTGCTCGACTTTCCTTACATCCTATACTGCTTGGGGAACGTGAGTTCTGAGAGACCATTCTTCGTCTGCCATATGGAAGAGGGATATGGACCTTTTCATGTGCTCCATGCTTACCAGTGCTGATGAATTATACCCTGGAACTTTCATGCGGGATGATGATGACCTTTGTGACATATCATGAGCCAAGATGATGGCTAGAACCTGCAACCTGCACAGAAAACAACGTTTGGATGCAAATGGTGCCCCTTCGAGCACTTTTATGTTTACGTAACATCATGTTTCGTTTTGATTTTGTGATTATTGCCCCCATGTTCTCAATGCAATGTTTAATAACGAATTAAATCACACCTCGCATGCGTAAAATGAAAAGAAAGAAAGCTTTTGCACCAAAAGATCATTTTATTGATGGAATGCCTGTGAATAGGCTTCTGTACAAGGAAGCAACTCCTAAATGAGGTAGTTGCGAAAAAGAAAATAAAATGCAAAGAACAAAATGGCAAAGAGAGATGCTCGGATTTCCATTAAAACTGATATTGCTACAGTTCCCATATCCTCGATCCTCTCAATGCTTTGCTTCAGAAGGGTAATGGTTGGATTGATCCATCCGTTCTGTCAAGGGCGTATGGTGGTCTTTGTGAAAGATATTCAGACTGCAGCCTCTCGCTTTTGATCCCTAACTTTTGCCTGGATCGCCCTTTCGGGTTTTCAATCCAGCGGGATGCCCCTTTTTGTCTAAGTCGCCCTTTCGGGTTTTCAACTTAGCGGGTTATTTTCTTTTTTGTTTTATCCCTAATTTTTGCCCAAACCCTTTTGGTTTGCCGGGATGCCCTTATTTTTGCCTAGGTACGTCGACCTAGCGGGTCTTTTATGCGTAATATTTTTTGACTGAGTCTGAATTGACTGGAAGCGGAACGTCTTCCCCATCCATCTTTGTCAAGATTAAAGCACCACCTGAAAATGCTTTCTTCACAATGTATGGTCCCTCATAGCTGGGAGTCCATTTGCCCCTTGGATCGGTATGAACTGGCAAGATCTTCCTTACGACTAGGTCACCTGTGTGGAATTCTCGAGGCCGAATCTTCTTGTCATACGCTTTCTTGATCCTCTTTTGGTACAACTGGCCATGGCAGATAGCAGATAAGCGTTTCTCCTCAATTAGATTGAGATGATCAAGCCTCGTTTGAACCCATTCTGTTTCATCGAGTTTGGCGTCCATCAAGACCCTCAACGAAGGAATCTCCACTTCGACAGGTAGTACGGCCTCCATACCGTAAACAAGAGAGAAGGGAGTTGCCCCAGTTGAAGTACGAACCGAAGTTCTATAGCCATGCAAAGCAAACGGTAACATTTCATGCCAGTCCTTATACGTTCTGACCATCTTCTGGACGATCTTCTTTATATTCTTGTTAGCAGCTTCGACTGCGCCATTCATCTTTGGCCGATAGGGTGATGAATTGTGGTGTTCAATCTTGAACTCTTCGCACAACTCTGCCATCATCTTGTTATTAAGATTGGACCCATTATCAGTGATGATCTTGTTTGGAACCCCATATCGGCATATGATTTCTTTCTTGATGAAGCGAGTAACGACCTGCTTGGTTACGTTCTTGTAAGAAGCAGCTTCAACCCATTTGGTGAAGTAGTCGATAGCAACAAGAATAAATCTATGTCCATTTGAAGCTTGTGGCTCAATTCGTCCAATCATGTCAATGCCCCACATGGCAAAGGGCCAAGGTGACGTCAGGACATTCAGAGGAGTTGGAGGAACATGAATTCTGTCAGCATACACTTGGCATTTGTGACATTTCTTCACATACACATAACAATCACTTTCAATCGTCATCCAATAATATCCTGCTCGCAAGATCTTTTTGGCCATAGAATGTCCACTGGAATGAGTTCCAAAAGATCCTTCATGGATTTCCCGCATGATCAATTCTGCTTCGTGTCTATCCACGCATCTGAGCAAAACTGAATCATAGTTTCTTTTGTACAGGACGTCTCCTGACAAGAAGAATTTGGATGCTAACCTTCGAAGCGTTCGCTTATCACCAATCGTAGCATCTTCGGGATACTCTTGCTTCTCAACATACCTCTTGATGTCGTAATACCATGGCTTTTCATCATACACATCTTCAGTAGTGAGACAATGAGCAGGGAACACATGGGCAGGCTCTTTGTAACGGAGGATCGTTATGTCCGGCATTTCTTTAGGGGAGCTAACTCTGAACATAGCCGCCAAAGTAGCCAAAGCATCTGCCAATTGATTTTCCTCTCGGGGGATGTGATTGAAAGTGATTTCCTCGAAAGCGGGCAACAACTCCAAAATATAGTCCTTGTAAGGAACTAAGTTGGGGTGTCGTGTCTCCCAATCACCTCTTACTTGATGTATGACCAAGGCAGAATCCCCATAAACCTCGAGGATCTTGATCCTCATATCAATGGCTGCTTCGATGCCCATTATGCAAGCTTCGTACTCTGCGACATTGTTTGTGCAATCAAAGCATATTCTAGCTGTGAAAGGGATGTGGGTTTGACGAGGAGAAGTCAAAACTGCCCCAATACCATGGCCCATAGCATTTGATGCACCATCGAACGTGAGAGTCCATCGCTCTCCTGGTTCGGGTCCTTCACTATCATCCAGTTTCATGATATCTTCATCAGGAAAGTCAAACTTCATTGACTGATACTCTTCTAATGGCTGATGAGCAAGATGATCTGCAAGGACACTTCCTTTGATGGCCTTCTGTGTGACATACTGGATATCATATTCTGATAAAAGCATTTGCCACCGGGCTAGTCTTCCTGTAAGGGCCGGTTTTTCAAAGATGTACTTTATCGGGTCCATCTTGGAGATCAGTAGAGTGGTGTGAGTCAACATATACTGCCTCAGTCGGCGAGCAGCCCATACCAAAGCACAGCAAGTTTTCTCGAGTAGTGAGTAACGGGATTCACAATCGGTAAACTTTTTGCTCAGGTAATAAATGGCGCACTCTTTTCGACCAGACTCGTCATGCTGGCCCAACACACATCCCATAGATCCTTCAAGCACAGTTAAGTACATAAGAAGCGGCCTCCCAGGAACTGGAGGCATGAGGATTGGTGGCTTTTGGAGATACTGCTTGATCTTTTCGAAGGCTTCCTGACAACGGTCATCCCAACGGATATCTTGATTTTTGCGCAGCAGTTTGAAGATAGGTTCACAAGTGTCAGTGAGATGAGAAATGAACCTGGCTATGTAATTCAACCTTCCAAGGAACCCTCGAACTTCTTTTTCATTCTTCGGTGCTGGCATGTTCTGTATTGCTCTTACTTTATCAGGATCGACCTCAATCCCACGTTGGCTCACAATGAATCCAAGTAACTTTCCAGATTGCACTCCAAAAGTGCACTTGTTTGGATTAAGTCTCAACTTGAATTTACGCAAACGAGCAAACAATTTCTCAAGATATACCAAGTGTTCCTCCTCAGTTTGGGATTTTGCAATCATATCATCGACGTACACCTCAATCTCTTTATGGATCATGTCATGGAAGAGGGTCACCATTGCTCGTTGATATGTTGCACCAGCATTCTTAAGACCAAAAGGCATCACCTTATAACAATATGTACCCCACGGAGTGGTAAAGGTAGTCTTGGTCATATCTTCAGGAGCCATCTTTATTTGATTATAACCAGAAAAACCATCCATGAAAGAGAACACCGAATACTGAGCAGTGTTGTCGACTAGCACATCAATATGAGGCAGAGGGAAATCATCTTTCGGACTTGCCCTATTCAAATCTCGGTAGTCAACACACATGCGTACCTTTCCGTCCTTCTTAGGAACAGGTACTATGTTTGCAATCCAAGGAGGATACTCACACACAGATAAGAAACCAGCCTTCAACTGTTTTTCAACTTCTTCCTTGATTTTCAAAGCCATATCAGGTCGTGTTCTTCGTGGTTTTTGCTTTACAGGCGGACATTCTGGTTTGAGAGGTAGCCTGTGCATAACTATATCCGTGTCTAAACCAGGCATGTCTTCATATGACCAGGCGAAGATATCAACGTACTCTCGAAGCAACTCAATCAACCTTCTCTTTACATCACTTTGCAAAGCGGCGCCTATCTTGACCTCTCTCTTTGCTTCTTCTGAACCGAGGCTGATGATTTCTATGGCTTCTTGATGCGGCTGAATAGATTTCTCCTCTTGTCTCAAAAGTCTTGCCAATTCTTCAGGGACTTCACAATCTTCCCCATTATCCTCATCAGCTTGGTCAATTGGATTCTCAAGGATATTAAGACGTGGAACTGTAACATTATCATTTTTGATGGAATTCGAGCCGGATCTGCACGATGGATGATTTATGCCTTAGAATGCCACACATAAAAAGGAAAAAGCTTTGCCATTTTTGAAAAAGTTTTTAAAGTAAAAAAAACAAAAATGAAAGAAATGGAACAGTAATTGCATGCGAAGATATGTTTTTCATTCAATATTAAACAAATTGAAACACATGGGGGGCCCTTCTTTATACAAGAGGTCAAAAATGCTTAGGGCGAAGCATATGACTTATTGAAACAAGAAAATTACATCTCCATAAAAGTGACTTTGGGGATGTCCAAGATAGTCCAATTGTTGAGTTCCTGTCCAGGAGCAGCATTGCAAATGAATCTGGAGAGATCTTCTTCATCATCATCATCCACAGCGAGAACCTGACTTCCAGAATTGGTGCTTGCACTGACGAACACTTGAGAAATGGGGGGAATCACCTTCTTTCCAGGAGTTATGCTGAGCTGAGTAGAGGAAGATGGCTGATACCCAAGGCCATACTTGTCTCGCTTCTCATGAACATCAATCAGCTTGCCCCAGGCACTATGGGGAGTACCAGCTTCTAAGAAGGCCTTAGCATCATTCAGAGACGAGAGGGGTGCTCCGAGTTCCTTCTTATTCTCAACCACAGGGAGCTTGTCAACTGACACAATCTCTAAGGCTTGAAAAGGTGTCTCTTGTATCTCTCCCTCCACTTCAACATAACGGTATGATGCCAGATTATTGACTATCAAATCCTCTTCACCAGTGATCACAACAATCTTGTCATTCACAACAAATTTCAAACACTGGTGGAGAGTGGATGTCACAGCTCCAGCAGCATGAATCCAAGGACGACCCAAGAGGCAAGTGTATGAAGGGTTTATATCCATAACGTAGAAGGCAATGTAGAACATGTGAGGACCAATCAAGACAGGCAGATCAATTTCTCCTTCTACGGACCTTCTAGAACCATCAAATGCTCTAACGCTCATAGTGCATGGTCTCATCATAATCCCATCCATACTCAGCTTAAACAAAGTGGCCTTGGGCATCACATTGAGAGAAGAACCTGTATCAATCAGAACTCGAGACAACACAGCATCCAGACACTTGACGGAGATATGCAATGCTTTGTTATGTGCCCTACCCTCAGGTGGAAGTTCATCATCAGAAAAACCCAAACAATTACCAGCAGCAATGTTGGTCACAACCCCTTCGAACTGAGGCACAGTAATATCTTGAGTTACGTGAGCGGAAGCCAGAACTTTCATCAGAGCATCACGGTGAGCTTTAGAATGTACCAAGAGAGACAAGATGGAGATCTTGGCTTGAGTCTGATCAAGTTGGTCAATCACTTTGTAATCACTTTTCTTAATGATTTTCAAAAGTTGCTCGGCATCTTGGGCATTACGTGTTACAGGAGGATCAACAGCAACTTGCTTTCCTTTTGCTTGTGTACTAGCCTCTTTGTCGGTCTCTTTAGGAGGCGGAGGAGGGGCAGCAAAGATCCGACCACTACGGGTAATGCCACTAGTGCCAGTAATATTTGTGATACTCGAAGTACCCACTGGAGGACAGTCAAACTTCTTCCCTCGAATATACACGGCATTATAACTCCAAGGAACAGCCTTAGAATCATTCACAGGAGAGGGAACAAGAGACGAGGTTGAAGGCGTCGAAGGAACATTTGGAACCTGAATAACCAACGGAGTCCTCGGAGCCTGAATGACCAGAGGAGTACTCGGAGCATGAATGACCAAAGAAGTGTCCTGAGTCTTTGGTATCTCGGCAGGGTAGTAAGGGATCTCTAAAGTAGCCACATCTTCGACAGGAACGACCCTTTCCACTCTAAGAACACCTTCATCCATTAATTCCTGGATTTCTTCTCTCAACCTAGTGCACTCCTCAGGATTAGAAGAACATTGCAAACAGTAGTCATGTAGTTCACACAAAACTTTTTGTTGCATAAGATACTCTCTGACAACTGCCAGCGGCATCCTAACCTCATTAACATCATTTACCAGGATCTGATCATCACATAACTCAATAGCGTTGGTCGTACCAGCATGAGGAGGCATAGGATTATTCTGCACATTAGGGCCAGTAGGAGCGAACGAGATAAGCTTGTCGTCAAGGAGATCCTGAACTTTCAATTTGAATGCTCTACACTTTTCAATAGTATGGCCTGGAGCCCCTGAATGAAATTCACATCGAGCATTAACATCATAACCGGGAGGGAGAGGACTAGGTGGAGGTCCAAGTTCACGGAGTTGTACCAATTGACCAGCAAGCAACTGAGGGAGAAGCTGAGCATATGACATCGGAACCGGATCGATACGCCTATCTTGGAATCTTGTTCTTTGCGGGCCCCTTTGACCTTGAGGCCTAGGGTTCTGTTGACGATTCTGAGGAGCAGCAGCTTGTTGTTGTGGTACGAAAGGCTGTTGGGGTGCCATCCACGGTTGTGGAAGAGCAGCAGCATATGCTTGAGGGACATAAGGACCAGGAACAGCATAAGGCATCGGATAATAAGGAGGTGGAACAGCAGAATATGCAGGAGCTCGGCCTTGGTCAACAGAAGCGGTGCTAGTCTCACCTTCCTTCTTCTTCACAAACCCAGAATACGGCTTCTTACCATTACCACTTGAATTGCTAGGATTAGTAACACCTTGAATGGTACCAGCTTTGACACAGTTCTCAACCCTCTCACCGATGATGACCACATCCGAAAAGGAAGGAGAAGTATTACTAACCATGTGCTGAAGATACGGCCCTTTCAGAGTCCCCATAAACAGATCAATCAACTCTCGGTCCAATAAAGGAGGTTGGACTCGAGCAGCAAGTTCACGCCACCTCTGGGCGTATTCCTTAAAAGACTCTTCAGATTTCTGTGACATATTTTGCAGCTGGGCACGGCTAGGAGCCATAGCAGTATTGTAGTGGTATTGTTTTAAGAAGGCATCAACAAGTTCTCCCCAAGTACTGACATTAGACCTCTCGAGTTTCATATACCACTCCAACGGGGCTCCAGTGAGACTATCCTGGAAGAAATGCATAAGCAGAGGTTCGTTCTCAGCGTGAGCGGCCATCTTACGGCAGTAGGAACGAATGTGAGTCTCTAGGCAGGTAACTCCCTTGTACTTATCAAAATCTGGCACCTTGAACTTCGGGGGAATAACAATCCCAGGTACCAAGCACATAGCAGCAGTGTTAAAGCTCGAAGTTTTAGCAACCTCAACAGCCTTAAGGCGTTCTTCAAGAGCTTGGTACATCTTAGCGGTCTCAGTCAACTCAGCAGTAAGATCGTGTTCAAGATCAATAACCTCATGGTGGTCGTCCACTACCTTCAGTGTCTCATTAATAGGAGTCTCTTTAGTTTTCACCCCTCCGTCAGCAGAATTGGTAGGAGTATCTTTGACCAAACTAGCGACACTCTTTCTGAGTTCATCCTGTCCTTGAACAACGGCATGGAGAGTCTCCATAAGTTGGGCCATTCTTTCCCCCATAACATCCATATCCCTACGGAGGGCAGCCTGATTCTGTTCAAATTGTTCCATGATTCTCTCGTTGCTCCGGGTACGGTAAGGATGTAAGAAAGTCAGCTTCGTCGTCGGGAAAGAAATCTGTCGCTGTAAGGGACCCCAATTAGTTTCTTGTACAATAACCTGAAAAATGCAATGTGATAATATGAATGTATGAGTGCATGTGTGCGTATGACGTGATGTGCCATTTTCAGAGTATCCAAGATTTAATATTGATCCAGAATAGCTAACAATGTGACAAAAGATAAGTATCAAGAGAAACTAGTTCTTTTTATTCATAACAGAAATTTAAACTTGGGCAAGCCATACATCAACAAGATAGTTCAACAAGGGAAATAAAAGACCCCATCCAACAAGTCTGGTGGTGGTCGAGACATACAGACTCAAACATCAATCCATCTGAATATAAAACAGAGGTCCTCCTTGTCTGAAATGCTCGTCGCTCCACTTCTTAGTTTCATCAAACAGTTTCTTGGTTGCTTCTCGATCTCTTCCTTTAAGAAGGCTTTGAATCACCTCATCTTTGCGAAACAAATGCCCATCTAGCTTCTTGCAGCACTCCCTGAGTTCGTCACATCCTTTGCATTCTGGGAGATAATCCTTCTCAGACACGTCCTCCATACCCATCATTCGATCTCTGAGCTTGGCGTTTTCTTCTGTTAGTCGGGCGGTGCGGAGGTGACTTCCTTTCAGCTGAGTCTCAAGCGCTATCCTTTGGGTGGTCTCTTCTTCCAGTTTCTTTTTCAGACTCCTCACTTCAGCTCTGGCCTCCCTTTCTATCTTGAGTTTGTAAGCCTTCAAGTCTTCTCTGTACTCTCGTTTGAGTCTCTCTTCTGCCTCTTTTACGGCCCTTTTTATGATCTCCTGGTGATCTTCAACAACAACAGTAGTATCCCTTTCACCTTTTTCCGTTCTAGCCCTCTTTTGAACTCTCAAAGATCCTTCTTTCAGCACCTTGGCTTCATGTGTCAACTCAACCCTTATTTGGTCCACAAGATGATGTTTTGGTCGCGCATCTGACTTCTTTTCGCGCAATTGGGTGCTTTCCATATTTACTGGGATGCAATTCTCAGCAGGCATAATGGCAATTGGAACCTTAGGTGGTTGCTTGTACAATGGATTAACCTTCGGGAAAGGCAACAGATGATCTTTAACTCTATCCTCAACCCAATCCGTGTAGGCTTGTTTGGCAACGGCATTCTTTTCACCTAGAGAAGTCTGATCATCTGTATGGATGCTATTCCAGGCACTCCTCACCTTTTCTAGACCCTTTGGATCGGTTCCTTTCTCAAAGCAAACGGATTCGAATATCTCTTTGTCCAAAGGCTTGTTTTCAAGTGCAAAACCCAACTGACGCAGCGCTAGCTTAGGATTGTAATTGATAACACCTTTCGTTCCTATGAGGGGAACATTGTCAAAAGTACCACAACTAGTTATAACTTCCTCAACGTCCATTCCGGTAGGACACCAGACAATGTCGTTTCCAGTAAGCTCCATGATCCTTTGAGGCCATTTTTGTGAGTCTTTTGTTGTAACAAACGGCCCGCTTTTAGGTAAATGTGAAGTGAACCACTCATATAGCAACGGTAAACAACTCCCAACTGATCCTTTCTTCCCATACCTGGAGTGGATGGTATAATAAGTATCTGCTAAAAGAGTGGGCACAGGATTTTGATCCATGAAGAGACAAACAGCAGTTAGATCGACGAAATTTGGAATATTCGGGAACAACACCAAACCATAGATCATAACGGCTAGGAGAGCGTTGAATTCTTTCCATTTCTTCTCAACAGCAAGGGTGTCGGCCTTCTTTATCAGAAATTTCACATGGAATCCGTGGGTTCCACCATTAGGCTTCCAGTTATCTGTAACATCTTTCATGCTCAAATAAAGAGCACCAGCAATTCGGTCCATTTTCGGTTTCTCAGGTACACAGACAAAAGGGATCCTATGTTGAACCTTAATCATGAGGATGTCAGCATATTCTTCAAGGGTTGGTGCCAGTTGGTAATCAAGAAAGGTGAAACATCGTAACTCAGGATCGTAGAACTGAAGGAGTGTGTATAGAGCCCATCCATCAACCCGAGAAGTTAACATGTGTAAGATATGGCCATATGTCTTCCTGAACTCATCCAAGTTATGCCCGGTAACTAAAGTGCTCAACTGAATCAGATGTGTCATATCCTCACGAAAGAAACTGCAGGTGAATGTACGCTTGGTAGCCTCTTTTGTAGCGGTCACGTTGTTAGCCATCCTGGATGAAAGGTAATAACCTCAGATACCCTGAAAAAATGGCATGCATATGAGAAATAATACTATTTTTCTTTTCTTTTTTCTTTCTTCTTTTTATTACATCTTTTCTTTCTCTTTTTTTTTTTGAAAATAAATATGCCATGATGGGAATGATGCAACGGAGGTTTCCCCACATAGGAGAAGTGTGTGTGGCCTCTGAATGAGATCGGACGATGCAGGATCAAAGGTCCGGCACAGGCACAGTGAAACCATTAAGAACACAAGTCACCAACAGAACAGAACGGTCACCAACGGTACCTGTCATGTATATCCCTCCCCACTCACAGGTGAATCTAGGTCAGGGTAGGTCAAAAAAGCCAACAGAGGATTGAAAGTAGGCGTAATCATACGATATTGCCTCTTTCAACCAAGCTCTGTCCGTGGATACATGATCGGATCAATCAGACATACGTCTTCTGTCCGTCATGGCCACTCTATTCCTAGTTCCTAAGGTATCACTCATGGCCTGGGTATTGGGCCTTTTACCTCATAGAACATCCCACCCAACCTGCAAAACAGAACAGAAGACCCCAAGGAACACATAATATAATCCATATGCATGATGTGCAAACAGAAATAAACATGATATGCAAGCAGAAAAATAAACATGCAAACATATATACAAGGTATAGACATAAAAACAAATAAACACCCAGTAAATAAACAAACAAACGCAGGCTAGGATCGACTCGCTATGGATGGACCAGCAACAGGTCTAGCAACATCCCCAGCAGAGTCGCCAGCTGTCGCACGCCCGCGAAAAATGAACAGAGTCGCCACCAATATATTTATCCCATAAGGGAAAGGAATACCAGGAAACCTATCAAAGGAAGGAACAGGGTCTTGCGACCAGAGAATCAAGGTACGGGAGTCGGTTACGCAAGGGGAAGGTATTAGCACCCCTCGCGCCCATCGTACTCGATGGTATCCACCTATGTTTGTTTCTATCTAAAGGGTGTGTACTATGTCTATGTCTAAATGCGAAATGAATGCAAAATGTAGGGAAAATAAAGAATTGTACTCGCACGGGCCCTACCCCGCTGCCTACGTATCCTTTTCAGGAATCAGAGTTACCGTAGCTCGGCTAAAGATTTTCTGTTTGTTTTGTGTTTTTTAGTTGGGCGGCGTTAACGCTCGCGTTCTTGCACAAGGGGACAGCCTAGGATGCAATGGAACGGAGATAACGATGCCCTTAGGAACAAGAAAGAGATTGGTTTGTGTCTTTTAGGGTAGATGAGTGATGAACAGTACCCAATACCGGGCCACTCACCACTTTCTCTACTTTGCCTTAGTCTGAACCATTGTTAGACGTTTTAAGTGTTTTTGGTTGTGTATTTTTTTAAGGGGAATTTGTTTGCGATTCGAATCACATAAAAGTGTATAATGATCGAGAAGCAGATTAGGGAATGAATCCCACTCACTTCCATCCCATTATGTAATGTTTGAGAAACAGATTAGAGAATGAATCTCACTCATTTCTCTCCCATTAATTAATGTTTGAGAAACAGATTAGGGAATGAATCCCACTCATTTCTCTCCCATTAGGTAGTGACCGAGAAACAGATTAGGGAATAGATCCCACTCATTTCTATGCCACTAAGTGATTGAGAAACAGATTAGGGAATGAATCCCACTCATTTCTCTATCACTTTCTTAATGTGATTCGCATCTTCCTTTTATTAATGTTTTAAATGTTGAAAAGAAAAGGAATGCTTAGGGAAACTATTCCTAAATTCTAATCTAAGTTGTCTAAAGAACCAAAAATTATGAAAGCTATACAATCTATTAAGGGAAGACTATACATGAGATATGTAAAGAGAAGTCAATATACGGAAAATAAAATTGAGAACTATGACGAGTAAATGGTATTCACAAACACACATATATCGATTAAATCTATACGAAAAATTAGGACTAAAAATCAATTCCTAAGTCTATTAACGAATTATTTACAAAGAAGTGTTAAAACAAAGAATATTCAAATATATTGTAAAGAAAAAGATTTATTAAAAGAGTAAAAAAAAACAATTAGAAAAAAATAACAAAAATCATGACAATTATTTAATCAACCTAAAAACTAAGAGCAATTTTTATGTATTTTTAATATTTGAATTGAAAGGATTTATGAGTTAAACAAGAAAACAAAACTAAAATGAAAACTAGACTGCCAGGGGGGGTGCAACAGCATTATTCAAATGAACTACAATTAATTACAAGCAAAACTGGGCCTGATTCAGGGGGTGGGGTTATCAAACGAAACTAGGCCCATGTTCATTAAGCTGGTGGTGCACTAGCAATCCAGGGGTGACATCCTGAGAACAAGCGAGGGCCCAAAGATGCGCAAGGCCCAACGCTGCACACTTCCATCTATCTTACATTTATCTTTATCAGCATTCATTTCATTATTTTAGACCATGGTTGAATTAAAAAGCATTCAAATAATATGTAGATGTTGCATCAATTGGTCATGGTATTTTAAGTGGGATAAAGACAAAATGTGAGCTCAGCTAATCATCATGCGCCAGCTCATTGCCTCATGATTGTAATAAGACAAAACTTACCAAAATTTGGGAACCTGAACGAATACGCATGCGCCACGTAAGGAGAACAGGCTGAAATATTACACCAACATGCAGACGCCGGAGCAGTGCCTACGATCGTCTTCTCCGGCCGAGTACATGGCGGAGACGAGCGAACTACTCGAAAACGTGAAAAGCAAATACCTTTCTATTCGTTTTTTCATGCTGATTACGGATCCATCAATGATTTTCTTTGATTCCTTCTCTAACACCCTAACCGATCCACTATTCTAAACCCTAACATTATGAAAACTCCATGAAAATGCAAGAATCACATGTTATGCTAATCCTTACACTATTCAGACCAAACGCACGACTCAAACATTCAGGAAGCCATTAATCCACGTAATATATGATTCATAGACTTACAAACAGATGCATCGAGTAACATACAGTTTCGTTCATACTACATGCTCGTACATGGTGAAGATGCTGAGGAGTTTGAGTCCCTTACCTGTTTGAAGCTTTGATTTAGAGGAGGAATTCTGCGAGCCTTGTAGTTCCCTCGACGGTTAGCGGAATCAGGTCCTTTGCTTTGTTGATGCGGATCTTGACTAGTAACCTTGGCCACACTATGGTTGATAAGAGCGTGTAGATCCAGAAATGATGAAGGTGATGATGATTGGGGTGGAAATTGAACCGAAAAGCTTCAGGTTGACAACATACGTGGAGGCACCATGGCAACGATGGGGGTTTAATGATGGTTGAAGGTGGTGGTTGATGGTTGCAGTGGTGGTGGCTGGTTGATGATCGAGGAGTTAGTTAGAGTTTGTTACAATATGTAACAAACTTTGAAGATGAGTGGTGGAAGAGAGAGAGAGGATCGAGAGATAAAAGAGAGTGATGAGAGAAAGTTTTGAGAAAAATGAAGAAAGAAAAATGAGAGTGTCTTGTGAAGGAATTTTCTTATATATCACGAGTGTTCATAGTAGCTATGGTGGTGTGTGTTGTATTGTAGTATTATTCTGCGCCAGAATTTGATGTTGACACCTTACCACACGAGCATCCATGAAGCTAACTTTATGAGTTTGTATCTTTGGCCATGAGTTATCATTAGCTGCAATTTTATGATCAATTTAAAGAGGGCATGTGATGGGACAAGTTTCATGTTGGAAAGATTGAGAGAAGAGGTCTGTAACTCATTCAAATGTGCCTTGGAAAGTGTAAGTACACAACTGTATTGGTGCCTGTCCACGCGCGCAGCAAGACCTGGCCCGTTGCCTTCCCAAATGCAACCTTCAAGGGCATGACTTTAGACTCTTGTATCTCACTCTTTTCTTAATCAAATTCCATGATTATTGTCTTGTTGTGTAGAGGGTATGGAGGTGAACATAAGCATACTAAGTTTGCACCTGATGGACCTTTGTATTTTTCTGAAATTAGTCCCAAAGTCAGCATACAACGTGCTCGATGAAAAGCACGCGCGTGACTCAGGATTTTGGCTTGCACTTCTGGCAGTGTGAAACATGGCAAGGGCTTGACTTTGAGCATTCATAAATGATTCAATATTCAACCAAATGACTCAAATCTTGTCTCCTTACATAGAGGACATGGCAAAGAATGGAAGCATACCAAGTTTGCTCCCATGGCATTTTTGTAGAGCTCTAACATTAGCTTGAGATTTGGCATACCACGTGCTTGATGAAATGCCAGGTCATGACTTGGCTTGTGACTTGGATCATGACTTAAGCTGAATGGATTTTCAGGACCTTCAAACCAAATTAACTCTTCATACAATCTTCAAACTAAAAAGTGTCCAACTACAAAGTTGTTCTCCTCCATGAGAGGAACAACTTTGATGTTGGAAATTTCTTCAAAAGATGTCATTTGCCACGTGTAAACTGATAGTGAAGTGGACTGCTTGCCAAGCTTTTAAGATGCCAAAATTTTCCTAAGTGTTGAAACCTTTCCTTTTTTGTTATTTTTTCCTATTTTTGGCAACTTTTGTCAAACTCCCGATTTTATTCATTCTTTGACTTTTCTCGACCGACTTTCCACCAAAAGTCAATATTTGAATAATTCTTCCGATTTTGACCCAAAAGTCAACTGTTCCGATCTTTCTCCGATCTTTATGAAATTCCCGATTAATCCACTTCTGACCAATGGAAATCAACTGAACACTTCCACACAAGCATCATGCTATTCCTTCTCATAAAATCAGCTCTTGATCAATGTATTCGACTAAAAAAGTCAACTGCGTTGACTTTGGTCAAGAAACCCTAATTCCGGATAATCAGATGAACATCAAGCTTGTACTTTTCAACCAATGCCTTGAGTTGAGAATGAGAGAATCCTAATCCAGGTGGACTTCAATGAATATAGAGCCACATGATTACACCTCAGATCCATACATTTGGTAGGAAATCCTCTGCCATAAGAGATATCCCTTGCTAGTCTCTGATTAATACCAATGATATGAATGCATGAGTTGTATTATGACCTAAATGGTGTATGCATGTGAATTATAAGCCAGATGAATAAGGGTAGGACAAATTTGGGGTATGACAAATACCGCCCAAGTGATCGCTACACCTGCAGATTCAAGTTCATCTCTACTAGCCATCCACCAATCATCAGCTTCTTCAGACAGCATGTGAGTCCCATACCTCACCTTCAGATTTTCAGCACAATCGATCACCCTGAAGATCCTTTCGATTTCCTTCAGCCACCTCTGAGCACCTTCGGGATCGTGCGTGCCTTTGAACAAAGGAGGATTGTTCCTCTGAAAGCTATTCAGCTGCCTGTCAGCACCAATACCAGCTCCATTGGCATTCCCTCCCAACACACCAGCAATCATGCCCAGAGCCTCAGCGATCGCGTCGTCATTTCTTCCCCCTCTTCCGGCCATTGTTCTGCTAAATATCAGACAATATTCATTAGAACAAGAAGTATCGACAGTGTCAACTTTACACTAATCGTATACGAAGGATTAACCGACACTAAGACTCTGACTCAAACGACCGACTATGCTCTGATACCACTATTGTAACACCCTTCTAAACCCCGCGGAAATTAACATTAAAATCAGAGTAAAACATGAAGAAGAGTATTACAACGCCAACAAAATAAACAATATTCATGTCATGCCATAAAGGAACGATAAACCAAAAATTATTCAGGTAGCATGTTAACACAGCGGAATATTCTTAACAACTGAATAATCAAACATCTGGAGTCGAAGACTCATAATTCAACCATAAACCATAAACAAAACAGAAGTTTATCAGCCAATCCTAAAATAACGTTCCCGGTGTTACACGACCAGAGCATGACACTGACCCAACTGACTCTAACGAACTACTTGACGAGCTAATCCTCACCAAGTACACAAGCTACTCCTCAATCTGAAAAATAACAACAGTAAGGGTGAGTTTCATTCGCATTAACAAATGTTATAGGTATATAAACAATACAACTTCATCCATACATTATTCACCCAAATCAATTATATTCAGATAATATAGCAACATTCATACCAAAATACACACAAATCATAACATTGGACAACTTCCATTCATGTTACAATTATACACAACAACCTAATGCAATGCAACTAAATGCATGTGGTACCAAACATGGGATAACCCATCTCACCGATCCACCACCATAAAGATTCGGCTACTTCTCTCACCAATTCCACACAATGGGAATTAGCTACCGCTGTCCCACCACCATAAGGGATACAGCCCACAACATGATTATGAAATGCATGCATCACATACCGCATGCTAATCATCAACACCAAACAACTGAACAGTCATAATCATCAACCAATGCAATAACAATATAATCCACCACAACCAATTAAATCAAGTGTTTAAATTAAATTCGAGTCACAACTCAAACACTGTTTTATTGCATATCTCACTGAATTAGTCTCACTATGTTCGAAACGGCACATCAAACAGACTAACAGTTAAAAAGTTATACATCGTTAAACTTTAACAAAAATCCCAAAACAGCACAGCACGCGGCGCCAACATCCACACGCGGCGCGAAACGAGGAAAAAGTTACGCCTTCGCGGCGCCAACACCTACACGCGGCGCGACGCGAGGAAAAAGTTACGCCTTCGCGGCGCCAACACAGGTACGCGGCGCGACCTGTGCGTATCAAAACATCCTGACATTCTGCCCACCTGTTCGCGGCGCCACCCGGTGCACGCGGCGCGAACCGGTGATTTCAGAAACCCCAACCTGCAGAAAACAGCATTCTATGCCTCCCAAATATTCTCAATCATACCAGTACGAATTTCAGAGAAATAAACCACACATACGACATAAATTGCACGTTTACACATACTTCTAATCATGTTTAACATCATTATTCATCACCAATCATCATTCACAACCTAAATTGAATCAAAGTTCTATAAACCCCAAAACCCCAAACCCGACATATAATCCAATTCGAAATCCTAACATACAAATTCCATCGAATCATTCATACAACCCATAATAGAGGTTAATGAGAAGAATCCCCCCTTACCTCGATGTCGAATTCTTGGATGCTCTTTCTCTTCGCACTTGCTCTTCTCCCAATTTCACGTTCAATCTTCTCTTCTCCCTTTTGGTTCTTTTTTCACCAAAATACTCCTCTTTTCCATTTTTTATGAAAATATAACTTTATTTTAGAAAAAAGGGCTTTGCAACTGATACACCCCCCAACTGCTACTTACAACACTGGCCCATTAGCCTTATTTCATCCCTATTCTCAAATAATTCCATTTAATTCTAATATTTAATAAAAAAATTAATTAAATTAAATAAAGAATTTTATGGGGTGTTACATAACATATACAAGTAAACATATATGGTGAACATAAACAAGTAAACATGTACAAGTGAACATATAAATGTAAAATTATACAAGTGAACATATACAATATATACGATATATACAAAGCTCAAAACCACGAAAACTATTGCAATGCAATTCAAACAACCATCCCCGACAACGGCGCCATTTTGTTGAAGCAGGCATAACGGCAAGCAACAAAAGATTTGGAAATATTCATCTGGGAATTATCGTGTCCACATAGATGGTGGAATGCCATTCAACAATTTATATGGTTTCGAGCATGGGTTTGAATATTCAAAAGAAAAAAAAAACAATACTCAATCGTCAGAGTTTTTATAAAGGCTAAATACCCTTTTTCGTCCCTTATCTTTAGCTCGGGGTCCAATCTCGTCCCTTAATTTTTAAAAAGTGCAAAAAGATCCCTTAACTTTTTAAAACGGCGCACGTTTGTCCTTCCGTTCCCATCCGTTAGTTGTGTTATTTATTTATTTTCCACGTAGGCAAATGTTTATCCACGTGTCTATTTCTTTTTAAGAACACTCTAAACATGGTTAAAACCCTAAAAAACAAAACGTTAGAGTTGCAGAAGTGAAGAAGAGGAAAACTCGAGCGACTGTGTGTGTATGCGACGCTCAACAAAGATTCGAGTCAAGATTCACGTTTCGGTTCGCAGGTATGTCAGTTCATTATCTTTCGTTCCTGTTCTTCTGATTTGTGCTGTTAGGGTGATAGTAAAATTAGGGGTTTCATAACATTTGGGGATTTTCACAATGTTTGTTATTTAGGGTTTGTATCAGTAGATTCTTATTCAGTTTAGGGTTTTTATGATTTAGGTGTAATGGAGGAGTATATGGAACTAACCATTTATCACAATGGTCGCTTCGTTGATGATGACCATAGTGTGTATGAAGAAGGAGCGATTTCTAACTTGAGAATAGATACTGACACTTGGTCATATTTTGAGTTTGTTGGTGTGCTTAAGGATTTAGGACATAGGGAATTCGAGAAAATCTGGTACAAAGACCCATCATTAGGCATGTCTGAATTGGTTGATGACAAAGGAGCACTGGAAATAATTGATATTTATAGGGTGCATAAAAAATGTGACATCTATATTCAACACACGATAGCTGAGCCAGAATACTGCCAGTTTCTTATAGAAGAGGTTACTAATGCTGTGAGTGAAACTGTTGAAGAAGAGGTTCATGTGGGAGCTGGTGAAACTGATGTGAGGGAAACTGTTGTAGAGGAGGTTAATGTGGGGGGGGGGGGTGAAACTGTGAAGGGGGATAATGTTGATGAAGATGTTAATGTGGGGGGTGGTGATACTGATGTGAGGGCTAATGTTGAAGAAGAGGTTAATGTGGGGGATACTGTTGAAGAAGAGGTTCAGGTGGGAGATATTGTTGAAGAAGAGGTGCATGCTGAAAGTAGTGATGATGAAAGCAGTAATGATAGTGAGGATGAGGATTATGATAGTGCAATGGAAGTAGCTTTTGATGATTCATCTGATGGGTTGGATGATTTAGAGGAAGAAGACTTGGCACATCTAACTGAAAACATACAAGTTGTTGAGGAGGGTCAAGGCAGTGGTAGTAGAGATAAGTGTGAACAAGACAAAGGTGATGAGGAGAGTGAGGAATTAGTAAGTGGCTGTGATAGTGATGAGAGCAGTGGTGCTATTAGAAGAAAGAGCTACCCAATGTTCAAATTGCAAAAGAATATGGCAGATTTTAAATGGGAAGTAGGTGTTTATTTTAGTTCAAGAGATGATTTCAAGGAAGCCATTTCAACTTATGCTGTACAAAGTGGTAGAAATATGAGATTCACTAAGAATGACAAAGTGAGGGTTAGGGTAAGATGCAAGGATGGTTGTGCATGGGAAGCTTATTGTGCAAAAATACCAAATGAAGAGTCATGGCAATTAAGGAAAGTAGTTGACAAGCATGACTGTAGTAGAGACTATAATGTGAAGATGATGACTACCAAGTGGCTTAGCAAGAGGCTTCAAAACTCTTTGAAAAACAATCCAAGGTTAAGGATAAAGGATATAAAGGCTAAGGCTCAAAAGAAATGGAATGTGGGTGTCAACAAAACCAAGGCTATAAGGGCAAGAGTTCAGGCTAGAGATATGGTTGATGGCTCTTTTTTGGGAGACTATGCAAGAATCCAAGATTATTGTCATGAGCTGCTTAGGGCAAACCCAGGATCCACTGTGAAGCTCAACCTTGATTCTGTTCCAGAAGGTACAGAAGACCAGAGACCATATTTCAGGAGGGTCTACATATGTTTTGCAGCATGTAAGCAAAGTTTTAAACTGTCTAGACATGTGATAGGGCTGGATGGTTGTTTCTTGAAGGGATTATGTGGTGGGCAGATCCTGGCAGCAATTGGGAGGGATCCAAATGATCAAATGCTACCAGTTGCTTTTGCTGTTGTAGAAGGAGAGAATAGGGATAGTTGGACTTGGTTTTTACAACTATTGATTGATGACCTAGGAGGCAGAGAAGAGTGTCTGAGTTACACATTCATCTCAGACCAACAAAAGGTGTGTACCTCTGAATTAAACATGATTATTACTTATTGTTTGCATAGATGTATTGTGACTTATTGTTTGCATGACTGTAATGTGTGTGTCTTTTGCAGGGGCTGCTCCCAGCTATGGATGAGCTATTGCCAAATGTTGAGCAAAGGTTTTGTGTCAGACACTTGTACAATAACTTCAGAAAAAGATTTCCAGGGAAGGTCTACAAAGAGTTAATTTCGAAGGCTGCCAAGTCAACATATGTCCAGGCATTTGAAAGAGAAATGAGGGCAATTAAGCAATTGGATAAAGATGCTTTTGTCAACATGATGAAGACACCTCCCAGATGTTGGAGTAGGGCATTCTTCAAGACAACTAACAAATGTGACTGTGTGCTTAACAACTTGTCAGAATCATTCAATAGTGTAATTCTTGATTCTAGGTCAAAGCCTTTAATCAGTATGCTGGAAGATATCAGAATTTATTGTATGGAGAGGTGGGCAACAAATAGGATGAGGTTCCCTAAGCTGAGTGATGATGCAGTATTACCAAACATCAGAAAGAAAGTTGAGAAAACTAGTTGTTTCACCAACTCATGGATTGTTAGGTAAACCAGTTGCAATTTTATTTGAGAATACTAGTTATTTCATTTTATTTGATCCTTTGCAAATTTGTTAATGTCTGGTATGCTTATTTAATGTAGGATGTCAGATGAACATTACTTTGAAGTTAAAAATGTTGAAAACCAAGCTGATATGTTAGCTGTCAACTTGAAAGACCACATTTGTTCCTGTAGAAAGTGGGAACTTACAGGATTGCCATGTGTTCATGCCCTAGCATGTATGAAAAGTAGAAACTTTAAGTATGAAGATTACATCCCTGAGTGTTTTAGGAAGAGTAGGTACATTGAAGTATACAAACCTGTGCTTTATCCTGTTAATGGTTCTAATTTATGGGTAAAAACACCATATTCTGATGTTAGGCCTCCAAAGCATAGAAGGATGCCAGGTAGACCTAAAAAGAAGAGAAATCGTGAACAAGGTGAGATTGATGGCACAGACAGAAAAATAAGAAGAACAGGGTTGCTTGTTAGATGCAGCAGGTGTAAGAAGTCTGGTCATAACAAAAAAACTTGTAAAGTGACTGATGTTGACACTTCTCAACAATCTGCACCAAGGACTGATGTTGACACTTCTCAACAAGCATCTACTCAACAAGCTTCTCAAGTGACTGATACTCAGCAATCTTCTCAAGTGACTCAGAGTTCTCAAGTGACTGCACCAAGACAAGCAAGAGCTTCAAAAGGAAAGGCCCCTCAACAACAAGCTGCTCAGAGTTCTCAAGCTTCCAAAGGGAAGGCTGCTCAACAACCAACTGCTGCTGCAAAGTCAAAGAAGTTGGGTGTGAAAAAGACAACAACTCCATGGGTGCCACCTGGACCTGCCACCAGATTAAGTGCTGCAAAAAATGCCATTGGTCCAACAACTAGGAGGACTACCCCTACAAAAAGATCCAAGAAAATTGTTTAATTTGTCTTTAGTTTGTCTTTAAGTGCACCTGGACCTATCACATTTAGTTTAATCTGTCTATGCTGGTTTTATGTCTTTTGTTTAATGGACCACTTTTGGTATTATGAGTAACTATTATGAATCACTTTTGGTAATGTGGTACCACCACTTTTGGGTTAAAGTACAATGTGGATTCTGATGTAATATTATGAACCAATTATTAATGTTGTGATAATTATGAACCACTTCTTGTGTTATATTGTTGTGTTATATTGTTGTGTTATATTGTTGTGTTGTATTGTGTTATGAACCACTTCTGGTTTGTGTATTCTGATGCAATTCTGATGTTACATTAACTAAGTCATTATGAACCAGTATTGTGTTATATTGTTGTGTTATATTGTTGTGTTCAATAACAAAGGAATTTGATACATTGAACTGGTACATGTTGACTTATAATAATAAGGCATTGGATGCACTCAACTTGTACAATAAAAAAGCATAATTCATTACATGAAAAACCATGGTACATTCAACTTGTACAATAACAAGGTACATTACATGAAAATCCAGAGACCTATGAACACTATAAAAAGCATCATAATCCAAAATTTTTCCAGTTTGATCATCTTGTTCAACTGCCTCCTATTTTCATATATCTCTTTCCTTATTTCTTCACTTGACAGCTTTATTTTGTTAACATCCATCTACAATTCTTCAAATTTCTTATCAAGCTTTTCCAACCTAGACATCAAATATTTGCCCTTGGTATCTTCACTCTCCTCATAAAACCATTCGAAGAAGCCACACCCAGGTTGCCCTTGTCCCTGCATTCACGGGTTCCTTTCTTCATCAGTTTGAATGACGAAAAAAATTCAAGGAAAATCTAAATTATAAACATACCTTATAATGAGGACATCCCCAGAAATGTTTCCCAAAACTCTTAGCTGTCGTCGCCCTTCTTAGAATTGCCTTATCTCCACAGTGGCAAACCGGTTTCCAATTCAAACTTTCATGACAGCTTTGTATCATAGATGAAGAAACACTAGAAGATTTCATGGAGAAAGATGAAGAAAATTCGTTCGTGGCTAAACCCTAGCCCCCAATTCGTTCGTGACTAAACCCTAGGCTCCCAATTTTGCAGAAATCGTTTTCACAGAAATATGTTCGTTGAAGGCGATGAAGAAATATATATATCCAACTCATCATGCCACGCAAGCTTAATTAAACGGCCGTTTACACAAAATAGACGGAAGGACAAAAGTGCGCCGTTTTAAAAAGTTAAGGGATCTTTTTGCACTTTTTAAAAATTAAGGGACGAAATTGGACCCCGAGCTAAAGATAAGGGACGAAAAAGGGTATTTAGCCTTTTATAAATTAATTACCACCTCTCTAGGCATAATTTTTATAAAACTTTGAAAATTCGTATCTTGAGTTTCGAGTGTCTGTTTGACGCGCCGTTTGAACATGTGGAGAGTTGATATAGTGTATTTTCGTGTAAAAACGGTTCCATGTTTCTAGAACTGAGTTTGATGGTGTGAAATGATTACATAGTGAAAACTGTATGTTGTGGTATGATACTGGTGCTTGAATTATACGTTGTATGTGTCGTTGATGCGTGCTGTATTGTGAGTATTGTTGCAAATATGTTATAGCAGGTGTGGTGTGTGGTGGCCAGAATTGGTAGAATACAATTGTCAATGGGGAAAGACATTGTATTTGTTTATTGTTGTATGTTTCATATGCGTCACACATCGTTGATGTTTGGACAGTGGTCCCTATTGGTGAGCCTCAATCCTATTGTATGGATTTTAGTGCGTTTTGGTGTGCTCCGTGCCTATGGTGAGGATTGGAGCGGTGAACCTAAGATTTCACAAAAATGGAACCACATGCATTTATTCCTTGGTGTTGAGTCCCTATGCATTGCATAATTGTTGTTGTTGTTGCATAAATTGTGATTATGACATGAAAGTGATTTTACGTAATTGATGTGTAATTGGCGTGTTATTGATGGTATGGAAGTTGAATAGGTGGAATGGGTGAGTATGCATGAAATAATATGTATATACTTATTATTATGCATTCCTTTATATTATTGTGATATCTCACCCCTTCTGTTTGAATGTTGTCTCTACGTGGGTAACACGTAAGTGATCCGCACTGAATATTTGGTGTTAGTAGAAGATGGTGCTCTTCTTTATTTACTTTCATTGGTGTCGGTGTATGCTCTGATATGTAACACTAGGGGTCGAACGCTTGCATGTTATATTTATAATTGTTGGAGATGTTTTAATTTACTTAAGTATTTGGATACTTTGTTGATGTTTTCCGCTGCAATAAGATGAAGTTAAACATGTTGAAAACTTGGTAGCTATTACTAATAATTTTGATAAATTATATGTGTTACATGTTATTGTATTATGAGCAGATATGTGTTTGTATGAATGTTACATCCTAATTGGGTGAAGTTTTTAATTTACTCTGATTTTTAATTATAATTATTAAGGGAAAATTAGGGTGTTACAAAATGCATGACTCGAATCATGAACATGAGGTGAAAAATGGTTTTTTCCACTAGACTCGTGACTCTAGTCATATATTCTCTTAACTCGAATCATGATTGGTTTTGTTTCAAGTCAGAAAATTACTTGACTCAAATTATGGGCTAGTCATTACAAAGTCATGACTCGAATCAAACTCATAAAATCCGGGTTTTCTTATCTTGACTCAAGTAATTCCTTTACTTGACTCAAATAATTTTTCCTTGCTCTTTACTCTAATCAAGTGACCAATTTTACTCAATTTTAGTGCATTTATCTAGAACTTCTATAAACTGACCCCCTCTCTCTCTCTCTCTCTCTCTCTCTCTCTCTCGTGCATAACTTATGAAATTTTATGCATAACTTGCAATGAGATTTTTTCATACCCATTCATAATTTTCTGAAACACAACTTTCTATCTCAATTTAAATTTGAAGAAAAAAATTTCTTGTGTTGAATTCATGAGTTTTTGAACATGTGTGTGTGATATTATTTACGAAAATCATCATATTCTACCTCTAGTCAAAAACTCATTGTGTGTGTTTTGATTTCAACTCTAAGAGAGTTTGTGAAGATCTAGTGTGAGGAAATTCATTAGTGTTCTAATGTCTTATTAACATTTTCTTTTAGATTGAAGATTCAATTTTTTGTTTGGTTGTTTAGGATATTTATATTAAGTAAAGAAAAAGAAGAGGTTCTTCTCCAAATGAAAATTTCGGTAGTATCAAGTGAAGATTATTGCGAACAAAGTTTTGGAGTTTCTAACTCCTTTGTTAGTTCAAAGACTCCTTATAAGGGAATGTTGGTAAAATCGAGTAAAGATCTTTGGTTATGAGAGGGTGAAGTGATTCAAGGTCGAGTAAAGATCTTAAGGAATTACAGCCTAGTGAATCGTGTACAATAGAAGAAGAATCAAGACTGAGACTTGAGTTGCTTAGCAATTGGTTTAAGTTTTTAGTCTGTCTGTGATTATTTATTGTATCAAAAGATACTTGTGAATTTAAAACTAGTGTAAGACTAATGAATTTTCAATGGTTTGCCATTATAGACCAGACTAGGTGCAAGCAAGGACAAGGCACCAAACCAATATAAATATCAGTGTACAAATCTCTCTCTCTCTCTCTCTCTCTCTCTCTCTCTCTCTCTCTCTCTTCATTTCTATATAATTGGCATGTTCTGTATATTGGACGACATCTATGATTCGTTCTATACACCTTTGCATTAGGGATCTTAGAATGCACTTAAAACATGTTTGGAAAAAGTATTATGCATCAAAAACCAATTACATGGCTTTAAAAATCAGTTGCAAGCTTTAAAAATCAATTGTTGCTCAAAACACAAGCCTCTGTGTTGACACATACATTGTATGATTCAACACATGTACTTAAAAAATAAAGCATGTAGCTTCTGTAATGCATGTGTCGACACACACATGATTCAGGTCAACACATGCTGCTAAAGTTGCTCCTATGTGTCGTCACCTACGTGTTTCAGGTCGACACATGTGTTGCACTTTTAAAGCCTGTAGCCTCTGTTACTCATAGGTCGACACATGACGTGATATGTGTCGACACATGCATTTACATGAGTCGACATATGACTTATATGTGTCGACATATGCTGTTATTTTTCTGAAAATTTGCATTCTTTTTCAAATTTCTAGGTTTCTCTTTTGCCTCAAACTTGCACACTTATAAATACTTCATACATGCATAATTTTTTATTTGATGAAACTATAAAACCATACAAATGTTGCTCTTCATCTTCAACCATCCATCTATGCATACAAACAAGCAAACTACACATAATCATTTTTTGCCTGGGTACCATTTAGACTAGGATAATAACGTCCAATATAGATAGGTGTACCAGGTAATTGGGTTGAGAATCTTTGGGGGTTTCATCGGAAATACTGTGAAAGTTTTTCCTCCAAGATCAAGGTGTTGATTTGAGGTTTCGACAAGAGTTACGCAATTTGGATTCAATTGAGTGAAAGCTTTGAAGAGCGAGAGGTTCTTGCAAAGGAATAACGTCAAACAGTGAATCAATTGGTAATCTTGGGTGATAATAATTCGCAACTTGGATTCTAACGAGTGAAAGCTTTAAAGAACGAAGATTTCTTGCAAAGGAGTAGCGCGAGACGGTGAATCAATTGGTATTTTTGGGTGACTTGATCAAACTCAGATCTAGGGAAGAGAAGTGCAAGGATCAATATCAAAAATAAGTTTTGTAGGGTTGAATTGCTACATTTGTCTTGTAAACATTTTTTTCACAGTAAGATTGATATCTCAATTCCACATTGGAATTGGAGGAAGACGTATCCGTAACGAGGACGATCGGTGAACTGCCTAAACAAGTCCTCGTGTCCTCTCTCTACATATATATATATATATATATATATATATATATATATATATATATATATTGCATATATATTTTCATTAGTAAATTGTTAAATACATTGATTGAATGATCGATTCATAGTGATTTTCCCTTGATTTTTAAAAGCTATATTGATTTGTTGATTGCCTTACAATCCAAGTGATTGTAAGAGGTTTTTGATATCAACAAACTTGAAAGAAAAATCTGAAAAATCGATCGCACGCTAAGTGTTCGATAATTTGTAACCTTATATTTTTCTTTACCTTAGCGAGCCTATTGAAACGATTGATTGAGAATTATGTGTATCAACTCGCTTATCATTGTTATTCATTCATCAATAGTGCGCATACCCAAGTTTCTAATAACTGGTTCGGTTTAGACGACTTAATTGTTCTAGGCCAAATCTTTCGTTTGTCGTAATTTTTGTGATTTTCAAAAACATTTTTAAAAGGTAAATTTTAATTTGTGGATCTATTCACCCTCTCTAGATAAGTTGTCGTTGTCTAACATAAATCACTATAAATGTGTTTTCTTTTGTCATTTTTTTGTTGGAAGTGAAATGATTCTACATAATGAAACTTAGAGAGACAAAGAGGATTCATAGTTTAATAATTCTATAGATTGAGTTCATATTTGGTTGTAATATAGGTTTTGAAAGATACTTCTAAACACATTGAAATTGTGTGTAGTTCTCATATTGAAAGGATGAGAGATTGAATCACAAATTGAGTGAAAAATATGAGATGTTTTCGATGAATACTAAGATCTATTTTCTTACAATTATAACTTATAATCATATGATTAAAAACTCTTGTTTGGTAGTGAATAAGAAAACTTCTATCTCACTCAGAGTAAATTGATTTAATCGATTTTAGCGTGTTTGATTTTCATCTCTTTCACAATAATTCCCTGTTTTATTTCATTTATCTCTTTACACTAAATAATTAAAATTATTATAAAATAAATTTATAATTAATATTATATTCAACATTAAAAACAACATGTAAATAGAAGTAAAAAAAAAACTCTTACTCTGTCCCATGTGTCTCTTATGCACCATGTGAGTTGTTTAAAATGTCTCTTGCTTCTGTAGATATATCCCCGGAAGCATTTTTTTTTTGTTTGACGTTATTTTGTTCCGTAGATGCACCTATGGAAGATTTCCTGAGATGCATCTACAGAAGTATTTCATGTTATATTCGCGCCAGACTCTTCTCCTCCATCAATCTTCAGTTTTCATTTCAAACTCTTAATTTCTCTCAAAATCAAAAATCAAACTTCCACCAAAATACGTTGTTTTCTCTCGAGTTCGGCTTTGGACATCAACAACAACAATCAACACATTTCAACATCTTAAAAACTCAATTTAATTGATAAGTTTTCGAGTTATTTTCGAGTTTTCCCGTAATAGAGTTAGAATTCAATTTTTAGGTGTAGAAATGATTTGATAGTTTTAGAAATATAGTTTTGAGACAATGTAAGTTTTTTTGGATGTGTAAAAGGGACAATCAAGCCACCGAAATGAGGTTTTTAATGCTCTGGAACAGTGACAGACACCATTTTTGCATTTTAGAGGTTTCATAATCTTCCATAGATGCATCTACGGAAGAAATGAAATGTTAGGTCATTCCGTAAATGCACCTACGGAAGAAACCCGGTATTTTAAAAAGTAGGTACTTCCGTAGATGCATATACGGAAGATTTTCGTATGTGCCTCCATGGAGGTTAATTTGTTTTTTTTCTTTTCTAGTTATAACTAAATTGTATCTCACTCGATTTTATTTATAATACAATGAAAATATTATGGCCGACCCTCCACACCGTATTATATCTGGGAGGACTGTACATCATGCCTCCGTGCGACGTACGCGGATGCAGGTAGTGTCACAGGTTACATATGGAGCTGTCGTTCCTGCAGATGTATCTTCTACACCTGTTCCAGCAGATGGGCTTGCTACATTTGTTCCAGTTGATGGGCCTTCCATAACTACTACTTCATCACGGAGGCCTTAGGATGATGGTGAGGGTTCATCACAGACGCCCTTCGCCCGCAAACATCGTCGGGGCAGTTCTTCTACTCTTGTGCCAGTGACGGTCGATGCAGGATCTCCGGTGCCACATCCTGAGCTCCACGAGGATGATGAGGTTCCAGAGCCTGTCTGGTACCCGGGAAGTCCTATAGATGCATCCTTGTTGACAAGGTATGCAGATCATTCAGCCAAACATATCTGGGACAGGGAGGTAAATTTTCTTTAGTTATTACTTATTACTTTTTTTTCTTCAGCTTTTGATTAATTGTTTCTAACTTTTCTTATTATTAACAATGTTTTTTTTTTTTTTAGAAAATTTCAGGATAGGGATCTCCAGAAGTTCTACATTATGCCCCACGATTTATACGGCGTATTTTTTTGGTGTACTATTTACTATTGTCTTTAAATTGCATTACTTTTATTCACTATAATTTGATTTTCCATAGATGTTATAAAAATTGAGTTTTGGAGTGAAATGCATATGATTTGAAAATATAGCAAAATGTTCTGTAAGTACATCTACGGAATACTCTATTTTTAACGCATTCCGTAGATGTACCTACAGAAGAATTACTGAACTGAAATAATTAGAATTTTCCCAACATTTACGATGGGTTTAACGCTTCCGTAAATGTACCTACGGAAAAAATCATTTTTTTTAAAAAAAAAAAGGTACTTGCAAAGATACATCTATGAAAGCTGAGGACATTATTGAAATTTCGTCAAATGGCTAAGATATTCAAAGGGTGTATTGAGATATTCTATAAAAAAAAATCTTTACAAAGAAGACAAATAATAGAAAGGGTAAAATAATACATTAGAAGAATTTTGAAAAATTATCTTTACACTAAAAGAAAAAGGTAGTAAACAAATAGACAACTCTTTTTTTAAAACCCTTTTAACAAAAAGATACCTAGTAATTCGGAGTATCAATCAACTCTCTGAATTGCAACTAGGATTTATAACAACAACCTAGTAATCCCTAGTGTTGTTGTCTTATTTTGTCTTGATTAATTTCATCAAGAATCAAAATCACTGCCACAATGAAAGCATAATCAACATTAGGATACACTCTAACCATGAGATTATCTTTCCCATACTCAACACTTTGAACACTGTCCTTCTTATGCATCTACATTCAAACAAAATATGATTTACAAGATTAGAATCAAAGTTATCAAATTAAAAAAAAGCATTTTATAACAAAACATAAATTCATTGTTAAGGCTTACTTGTGCAACAATGTTGTGAGAATCACCAGCATAAACAACACAAGATCTTTCAAACCAACTTCCTTTGACCTTAAAATCACTTGTATTTTCTTTGATGTTACTAGCTAAGAATACATCTAATTTGATCTTTGTTTGAAACATGAGTGATCTCCTTACACTAAATATTAAATCTTTAAGCTCCGTGCTTTCACCTCGAAAAGCTTCCCATCGATCGTGTCCTTTCATTACCTATAGCAAATAAAATTCATTTAAATTGTTAAAATTAATTTAACTAATAATTTTTAACCTAACATTAATGTATAAAAGACATTTAGGTTTTTCATATCAAATGGACTTTTAAAATAACTTGGGATATTATGGTAAATATGTCATTTTTTCGAATCAATTGACTTATCGAGATGAAAAATAGTCCATCCTCTCGATTAACAAGTGTAACTGGTAACCGATTGTTTTTCACATCGGTTATGAAGCATAATCGATGTAAAATTCCTTGTTATTTTTTCACTTCAGCCGGGTTGTAGCCGAGCAGACAACCCTTGTTTTGCATCTTAACTCGGTCAAATTTTCCACCAATGTGAAATCTCTTTAGGCAAATAAACAAAGATCAAAATATTGGAGAATTATTTCAAAAAAGATGTTATCAAACCTTTCGTCGGAGAGTCATGATGACGGATTTTTCGGTGGCATCAAGTAAGAGACGATGATCATGGAGAGATATCAAAGAAGAATCAAGGTTGAAAAAGATTTTGCCATTAATATCTGTGATTGTGAAGTTATCGTTTAATGTTGTGACCTTTCTCATAATTGATAGGTCAAGATAATGAGGAACACAATACTGAGGACCAATGATAATGTTGTTGTAATTTGATGAAGAGGATTGCACTCTCTTTTGCATGTTTCTTTGCTTGAAGTTATGGTGAGAAATTGATGGCTATGCTTTGAACTTTGAACTTTGAATTTGGAAGGTAGTGTTATGACTTATGCATATGTATGTTTTCTTCTAAGGTTCATTTATTTATATATAAAATAAAGTAGCATTTGTATATTTTTGTGTTTGCATCCGTGTTTGACTTGTATATATGAAATGGTCAATGGCGAAGTTTAAAGTGGCAATAATTGTTGAACGTTGAAGATACGTTAATATATATTTTTTTTTCTTGGGGAAGTTTTCAAAGATGTACGTGATGGTGATGAATTTTTGTGTTTAATTATTCTAGATGTTATGGGTCTAAATGTAGGGAATGAGGACACTTTTGATAGAATCCACCTTGCACTTCCTATGTTGTACCTGCGCCTTCACATATTAATTAATTAATTTATTGACGAAGGCCTAAGCCCAAAGAATTATATTTAAACAATATTGAGAATTTTACTAATTAAAATTTTATCTGGCATCCTCCATTTTTAATCATTTTAGAAATATTCTTGATAAAATGAAAATAATTTTTTTCGAATGAAATTTTCGAAATTAGTTTTGAAATTTTGAAAAATTGTGATAAAATTCTATAAATTTCAAAATTTCTGGTAAAATTTCGAAATTGCTAGTAAAATCACCCGGAAATTTTAAAAATTTCTGTAAAAATCTCACTTTTTAAAAAATTTCGGTAAAAATCTCACTTTTTAAAAAATTTCCTGGTATGTGCTTGAAATTTCCGGTATCGCCCAGGAGATTTCAAATTTTTGTGTGAAAACTTAAAACAAGGTTATTTTGATCTTTTCATACATTTTGAGGGGTGTCAAGTATAAGTGTGGCGTGAAGGTTAATTTCTCAAACAATCCTCTTAAAAAAGGTGTCCCATATGTCGAGGATTATATATGCCACCTCCTAAGTTATATATGGCACCTCCTCATTTTTCTTAACTCCACAAATATCCCTTCTCAAAGAAAGGAAACAATTTCCGAAAAAAATTTTGAAAGTGCATATAAAATTTCCAGTACCTTACAAAATTTTTCAAAATTTGTAAAATTTACCAGTCCATACCTAAAATTTTGTTGATAACTGAAAATTTTGGTAGTGTATTTTATCAAAAATTTTGGACGATCAGGATTTTGCCAATAGTTTTGTAGGGCTATGATTTCACCGACAATTTTGTATGGTCTAGAATGAATCCAAGATTCTATAAATATGGGCATATGTTATAGAGAAAGATATCTAAAAAAAGTATCTTCCTCAACTTCTAATTAAGGCAAAAGTGTTTTTCAACGGAAACAATCCTCCTTTTGAGTTGAAGCTTCCGGATGGTGTAACACCCATGGGCAACGGTGGCAGAGAGTGGTTGTCGGTGCACGAGGCATGACAATAAGACACTCTTGAGGCCGAAGAGGGTAATGAGTGATCGTAGAATTCACATCAGAATGAGAGGGATCTTGAGGCTGTGTAGGTATAAGACTGCATGGTTGAATGAAGACTTATAAGGATTAATTGGTACTACCTATACCAACAAGATGCATCTTCTTTTCGTTAGCCTAACATATAAGAACTCCTCAGTTAAGTGTGCCTGACTTGGAGTAGTATTTTGATGGGTGACCTTCTGGGAAGTTTCCCGGAAAGCGTGTGAGTGAAGACAAAGCATATTGAAAAGACCCGAGTTGGTTCATGGGGTCAGTCGATAATCTTGAAAGCAGTCTGAGGCATTACAAATGGTATCAGATCAGACCTCTTTCAGTACGATGTGGTTCGGGGACGAACCAAACGAAAGCTGATGGGCATGTAACACTCGAGGCCAACGAGGGCGGGGAGTGGTTGTTGGTGCCCGAGGCATGACAATGAGACACTCCGGAGGCCGAAGAGGGCGATGGGTGATCCTCGAATTCACATTGGAATGAGAGGGATCATGAGGCTGTGCAGGTATAAGACTGCATGGTTGAAGGAAGACTTATTAGGATTAATTGGTACTGCCTATATCAATAAGATGCTTATTCTTTTTGGTAGCCTAACGGATAAAACCTCCACAGTTAAGCGTGCTTGACTTGGAGTAGTATTTGGATGGGTGACCAAGTTTCCCGAAAAGCGTGTGAGTGAGGACAAAGGATGCTGAAAAGACTTGTGTTGGTTTGTAGGGTCAGTCGGTAATCCTGAAAGCAGTATGGAGTTACACATGGCACCTTATCTCTTGCCAACTTGACAGATGGGTTGAACTAATTGCTACCGGATATTGAGAATAGAAGGGTGAGAAATATCGAGTTTCTTGAAGATTGGATTGATAGTAATATAAGGTGAAATATAACCTGATTGAGTTGAAGACTGATGAAGACGTGAGAGCCATGTGGAAATCGTTTCTCCGTAGAATAACTAAGGGGTCGATTGATTTTGATGCGTAAATTTCAAGATCGATTGACGACATAATCAAGATGCTAAAATGTCCAGAATCATCTTATAGTAACTAGGTTATCATGCTTAGTTTTTATTAGTTTATGATTGTTGTATTGTACTGTCTTGTGTTATGTTTATCTTCTAATTGAAACATGAAATCGGCCAAATATTATATAATAAAAGTACTGTGATGTAAGAAGTAGACTGAGTCACATAATATACAAAATATATAAATATGAAATAAAAAATCTAAATAGGCCCCCTATGAGCGATGTGTGTAAGCCGAGCTAATTCTATGAAAACCTCGCCATCTAAGTTTACCAAACTCATTCGGTTATCCACAATAACGACGATCATTTGGAGACGTTCATGATTATCTGAGCCTGATGGAGATGGTGGTGGAGGCACGTCGTCATCCGGAACCTCAAGATCAGAAACCCTAGCAACAAAAGGCCCTCTAACATCTGAAGACCCTGTAGTAGGTGGTATGAGGCGAGGATGTAATATAGTCAGATACCATTCCAGATAACTATCCTCACACTACGAAGGGTGTTAAACAATCACTAACTTAGATCTAATCTCACAGCAGAGCTAATGATACGACTCTGAAACCATCTACCAATCCCCCATCTGGAGCCTCCAAAACTGGCCGAAGAATGCCTTAGATATAAACATACTGTCGGAGTCACCTTTCAGGCAAGAGTCTAGCCACCGAGGTCTCCCACCCCATATGCCCTGAATATAATGTAGCGTTGTCGAATGGATGATGGGCCCGATGAGCTGAGTATGGTGTCCAAATGACATCATTTAGTGTCAGATCATCCAACCTCCTCCTGTACACTGCAACCCACCCTAAAGCACCTGCGTGGCCCTCCATATCCTTGCACGAGGAGTGTCTATTGCGACATGCTGCACCCTCTTATCACAGATGTTGGGGAAATGCTCGTATATCCAGCATTGGAGAAGTAAAAACTAATAAATGTCGCAAATAACAATAAAATAAAATAGACTTTGATAACCAGCAAGTTGTCCTGTCTCAGGCACAGTCGCAACTCCAAGAGCTGTGTAGAGCATGCTCAGGGCGACAACGCCCAAAGCCCAGCATGAAGTCTCTAGGCTACTAAACAGCTACAAGAATCAAACATCAATGTGAACACCTAACTTATCCGCAAAGAGATTACATGCCATCATATGTAGCAGTACGCCCTAGCGACAGTCTCATACATTTTTCCTCCACAAGCTCCTGGTACCTGTCCCGCAACCAAGACATTCGAAGGTGAAGGCCCTTGTTAAAATTAAACTCTTCTGGCACGAATTCTCAAGGACCTGAAGATCCTCTACAACCTGAAGTAACGTTGTTGTATGGTTAATAACAGGACCAATAAAGAATCTATCGCCAATGGGGAAATGAAATAATGCAGAGACATCATCCAAAGTAATGGTTATCTCCCCAAATGGAAGATTAAATGAGGATGTCTCTGAGTGCCACCGGTCAACAAAAGCAGACATCAAGGAGGCGTAGAGCATGGTCAATGAGCAATTAGCGAACTCCATCAGACTAAAATCATAAACAATGTGTCTGACCTGCCCATGCATCTCACCCAGAGGGAAGTTCTTCAACTTCGAATCATGGGATGCGACCTTCAGCGGCTGACGCTCCTGTATGAAACAAAGTTAAATAAACTGTAATCTTTCAACATATCACCGAATCATGACAAATATTTTGCAAATAAAAAATATAACATATATACCTATCCATGTCATACTCTATATGTAACATGAGAAACAAAACCTGTGAGCACAGATCGGTCACTAGGCCCTCCAAGGAAGGCTCCATCCGTATGAACAAATGCCTCCGTAGAAGCACGATTCGTGGTCCATATATCTGTACGAGTAGCATCCTCGGCAACATGTACTTCTTCATCAAAACACCTACCTCCTCCATAACAACATGAACCTCCTGAGCCTCAATTGGTATCTCAGCCTCAACAGGTTCCTCCAGAGGAACAGGCTC
Organism: Vicia villosa; assembly: GCF_029867415.1. NCBI lineage: Eukaryota > Viridiplantae > Streptophyta > Magnoliopsida > Fabales > Fabaceae > Vicia > Vicia villosa. The sequence continues at coordinate 20,581,749 of NC_081184.1, read as the reverse complement.
CTCCTCAGCAACTGGAAGCTCCCCAGCATCCACAAGAACAGGTTCCTCCATAGAAACTAGAATCTGATCATTCTCCACACAAGCAGGCTCCTCAATAGCAGCAGAAACTCTAGCAAGTCAGCATCGGGGTGTGTGAAATTGCCCTTGACCCTACACTTGCTCAGCTATTCGTTTTCGATGAGAACCGGTCGGAGCATGTCGTTTAGCCCGTAGCTGGGAAGCCTCTGCCTCAACAGCTTTAGCGAAAGCTTCCGCTCTTTCAGTGCTCCTGCCGGCAATGGTGTTGCCTTTTCCTCTGGTTCTCGCTAAAAAGAAAGGAAGAAATAAAAAATTGATAAGGAAGACATTATCAAAATTTTTCAAAAATTTTTGAACTACCTGAATTTTCAAAATTACCGGTAAAATCTACCGGAATTTTTGGAAAATTTTGAGATTTCCAGGAAATTCTTCTGATAATTTTGATATTTCCGGTATCGCCGAATATTTTTCTAAAGAATTTCTTGTTTGATTGAGAAATTCCCGGTATGATACTTACTTTTTGCAAAGAATTTATGGTATTAATGGAAAGTTTCTGGTATCGCCCTAGAAGTTTCAAAATTTTCGGTTTCCAATTGTAAATTTGTGAAATGGTGAAAATTTTGAAAAAATTTGAGTAGGATTATATTTGACTTTTTACTTGTTTGGCGGGGGGGGGGGGGGTGTGCCATATATAACGTGGGGGTGGCATGTATAATCCTCTCATATGTCATCTACATATGCCTTATACACTTCCTTAGGACAATTCTCTAAAACATTTATACCATTAATATGACTCGTTCATAACTTCTCCAAACCGCCAACATATATATTTGCCTATTGAAAAACATGCTTTATACGAAACTTCAGTAACTTGTTCATCTTCTTATGAATTTGTCGCAACATGCTCGTACCTATACCCATGTGATAGCTCTCATTGGTGATGGCCTCATGCATTTCTTTCTAATCGATATGTATCTCCACTCTCTTTATCCTTTTTTGTACGGTAATTTGACTCTTTCTAGAACTCCACATAGCTCTGCATTCTTAACATTACATTGTCCAAGCACTTTTGTGAACTCGCATATCCACCTGCCTCGATTGTCCCCTGATTATACCTCTACATCTTGTATTGAGAGTTTGAAAGACAGCTCCATCAGTATTCAAAGCCACCCAATTATCTTTAGGTGGTTGCCACATAATGTGTTCTACCACTTTGGTTGTCACTAATGTTTTCTTCAACAATTCAGTACTAATCATGTATTATTCAACATACTTTTTAATGTCTCTAACTGAGTCTTGAGGCATAATGAAATCATCTGCAAAAAGTCTTTGATTTCTCTAATACCAACTGCTATGACAAGTTATTGCCTACATTTCTTGTCAATTGTATCCGTCCTGATTGTTGATGTTATACTTCATGTTATAGTTCAGCCACTCTTACAAATTCAAGGTAAACAACTTCTCCCAATGTGTATTATGAACTAATGCTAGCCAGATATTCCTAACTATTTTACAGTCCCTTAGAGCATGACTCATTGTTTCCTCCAATTCCCACAGACCATCTCGAAGGCCCTGATATAACCCCAACTGTTAGGGAACAACTGGGAGGGCGCGACATTTAAAACCCTCAAAACTTTCATAGAAAAAAGGAGAGAGGGGGAAAAGAACCCCCATATCCGTGATAAAAGGGAGGTAGAAGTAAAAGTATGGAGAAAGAGGGTTAGAGGACACAGACGTGGTCGCCCTCTCCGACGACGAACAAACCTTCAGAATATACCTAATCTTTGTCTTCTAAAGAGGTAACCTTCCCTCCTGATCAAGAATGAAGGATTTGTTCATCAGAAGTGTAATAATATCTGATACCTTTGATGTCCTTGAACATGACAGATAAGGTAGACATTGTATCTTAGTTCTTGAGAAAACAATAGGATAAAAAGAAATCACCTCCATCGTTGCAATCATCAAGGCGGGGATTAATACCCTTAAAGTCTAAGACCTTAAACTTAAACTAATCCCTATTTTGAATGTTTTTTAATAAACCATACTCACTATAGAAAGTGGGAGAAATGGAAATTCATACCTGTAAGAAGGTTGTGAACAAGGAAGTAAGAGAGACAAGGAGCTGGAACTTTAGATGAGCTTGCAGAAATAAGGAGCGAGGTCTAGAAGGAAGTGTTTCTGGATGAGGTCCAGAAGCTTACACTGTTCCAGGTTCTGTGGAAGATTCAGAACAAGTTTAGAGACCACACCAAATGAGACAAATATTCAGAAGGTTTGCAGAGTTCGACATGCTACGCGATACTGAAATATACTCTAAAGGCGAAGTCATTTAGTGTGCCAAGTTAGTAGACTCTAAACCTGTGAGTACAAAAGAAACACTCAAGAAGAAAGTCTGGTTGAGGGAGATGAAAGAAGAACTTGAGGATATAGAAAGAAATAAGACTTGGGAGTTGACCGAGCTTCCAAATAAGAAGAAAGTCAACAGCGTCAGATAGGTTTTCAAGGTGAAATTGAAGCCACATGAATTAATTAGGAAACACAAAGCGAGGTTAGTAGCTAGAGGTTTTCTTCTGAAACCTCAGCTAGATTACTTTGAGGTGTTTGCACTTGTAGTTAGACATGAAACAATCAGGTTGGTGATTGTTATAAATACTAATAGGAATTCGTCTATGATACATCTGGATGTTAAATCTGTGTTTCTGAATGGTACTTAACAAGAAGAAGTTTATGTGTCACAACCTCCTGGATTTGTGAAAAAGAATCAGGAAGGGATGATGTACAAGTTGCATAAATATTTGTATGGATTGAAGCAAGAGCCTAGAGCTTGGAACTTGAATATTGATTCATTTTTCAAGAAGTAGGGGTTTCAAAAATGTGAGATGGAATATGGTGTCTATGTCCAGCACACTTTTGGAGGCAATATGATTCTAGTGTGTCTTTATGTTGATGACATATTGCTGGCAGGGAGCTATTGTGATGATATAGTTAAATTCAAGAAGGTGCCGATGAATGAATTTGAGATGACTGGCCTAGGAAAGTTGGTATACTCTCTAGGGATGGAGATTTTGTACTCTGAGAAGGGTATCATTCTGCATCAGCTGAAGTATGAACTTGAGCTTTTGAAGAGATTCGAGCTGACAAATTGTAAGTCTGCAGTCACACCTATTGAGACGAATCACAAGCTTGATTCTGATGATGAGGGTGATGATATAGATGCTACAACTTTCAAACAGTTGGTATACTCGCTAAGATATCTCTGTAATACCAGACCTGACATTTGTTACGCAGTTCGAATGATGAGTATGCTTATGAATAAACCAAAGTGGTCACACTACCAAGCTGTTGTTAGGATTTTGAGGTATATTGAGGGGACTCTGAAGTATGGAGTTTTGTTCCCTTTTGGAACTCAAAGTGAGTTAGAAATGATGCGTTACCCAGACTCTGACTAGTGTGATGATAAAGTTCACAGAAGAAGTAATTTTGGATATATTTTTTCAAATATATTTTTTTCAACCAGTGTTGCGTTGTCAATCGGTGAAGCTGAATACATTGCAGGTGTTTTGTCTATATGTCAAGCAGTTTGGCTAGTGAATTTGTTGCAGGATCTGAAGATCAAGGTGATGAAGCCTGTGAAGTTGATGATTAGCAGCAAATCTACCATAATCCTTGCCAAGAACTGATGTTGAGTAAAATCAAATGTAAGTATTATGTATTATCGTATCCACAGAAATTGAAGCGATATCAAAACCGTTCAACAATTTCTATAGTTCTAAGCATAAAGTTTCAAGTTTATTTGGTCTAAAGTTACGAAAGTAAAAATGTGTAAATAACGAAAGATAAGTTCAGAGGAATAGACTTGTTGGGAATTGGTTTTCATCTATCGATTCAATATGCAAATCTCGGATCAGTTATACACAATTTAAGCTTGTGTCATTATCACACGTATTGCTCACCAACAAAGTTCATGTCTAAACATTTGTTCTACCTTATAGTTTAATCGATGATTTCTCAGCCTATTAAACGATACAGTAGCATTAAGATTCAATATTTTTAGAGTGAATATTAAACCTAATATGTATAGCATTTAGATTTTAATAGTTGTTATCTTGGATCGAAATTAGAATCGTATTTGTCAATATCAATTCAATCCATAAAATAAACAGTAACACGAAGATAACAACGATAATGATTCAAATAAATTATATATAACACCATGATCAAAGAAAATACATACTGTTTCGGTGAACTACGACCAATCCCAACAAGAGAGGGATTTAGCTACTCGTGATAGCTTGATGAATAATGGAAGAAGGGAATTGAATCGACATCAACGACGACTTCCCGACTCTTGATGTGTATCCATCTCCTTCTTCCTAAAAACCTCTTTTATTTCTAATCTACTGCTATTACAGAGTGTATTACAATAGTCAAAAGTGAATTCTCTTTGAACTATGCTCTGCTCTTTTTATAGCAGTTCTGGCCGCCCTAGTTCGCTACGCGAAATATGGTTCGCTGCAGCGAACCACCTTTCTTCATTTTTAAGTCTTTCAGAATATTTTTCAGAAATCGCCAATGTTCGCTACGCGAAATGTAGTTCGCTGCTGCGAATCTCCTGCGATGTTGCTCGCTGCTAGCGAAACTGGGTGATTTGCTTCTTACTTGGTTCGCTTAAGCGAAATATGGCTCGCTGTAGCGAATCAGGCTCTCGCTACACGTTCGCTGCAGCGAATTATCTGTTGTCTGGATTTTATCTTTGACTTCACTAGAGTTCGCTGGAGTGAATGCTCTGATTGCTGGTTTTTGCTTTAAGGCCATATCCTGCACAAATGTAAACCAAACCAAGTAAACTTGTACACTAATACTTTTATTCAATAATTGGGGTTTTTATATGAGAAATGTGTCGAATAAGTAAGATAAGTGCTATGTGATAACATGATACTTTACTATGAATTAAACACTTATTAAGAACCCAATGTTGAATGGGAGAAGCAAGCACATTGACACAAAGTTCTATTTTCGAAGGAATCAAGTCCCGAATAAAGTGTTAAAACTAGTGCATCGTAGCACCCAGAAGCAACTTGCAGATGTTCTAACAAAGACTGTTAAGACTTAACACTTCATTAATTTGAGGGATGAAATTGATATTGATTTTATCTCTGAATGTGAATTAAGGGATGATGTTAAAGTGTAATTGTACATTCAGAACATTTGTTATTAGTTTGTTGGGCCTTGTGTTGGACTTTAGTTAGTTTGTCCAAATATGAGTTTAGTATGTATAGTAGTTTTGCTTTGTAAGTGAGAAATGTGTGCAGAATCATTCATATAACCGGTTTTTTCGATTGAGTAAAGTTAGTTACAATTTTCTCTCTCTTCTTTCATCTTCATCTTTGTTCATCTTATTCCACTGTGCACCAACAGTTTGATAAGAGTTCTATAATACTAGCTACGTTTATAAAAATAATTACTAACTTAATTGCTCAGAAAGTAAACCAGTTAGGAGTTAGGCGATGGTGAATGAGGTCAAACCACCATCCCTCATATTCTACAACTACTAATTAATTCATAACTCTCTCTCTCTCTCTCCCTCTCTCTCTCTCTCTCTCTCTCTCTCTCTCTCTCTCTCTCTCTCTCTCTCTCTCTCTCTCTCTCTCTCTCTCTCTCTCTCTCTCTCTCTCATTGTTTGAGTTGCAAGACAACTAGGCAAGTTGACAGTAATCTAATAATTGTGAGATAATTTATTTTCGTTAAAAAAAAAAATCTAATTTCATCTTTTAAAAATAAATTTATAAAATTATATCAATTATAAACAAATTTAATATTGCAATTAATTTTTAAAAAAATATTTATTTAGAAATTTATATTTAATAATAAATTTAAAAATTAAAAAAAAAAAAACCCTAAGATATGTATCTTTGAGGTGAAGTTGGTGAGAGAGAAATCGTAAACTTCTCCTTTTCATTATTATTCTTTCTTCTCTGCTTCTCCAAAACCAAACAGAGTATAAATACCATGTGATAAACTATGAATCGCGCGCGAAATATTCATTTCCCTTATTGCTTAAAATCGAACCACGTACACTTTCCTTCCTCTCATTTCGCATCCTTCCCCTCACTCATTCCTCTGCAATTTCCTTCTCCTCTCCCATGGTTTCTCCCACCAACCCTATCCCCTTTCCACAAAATTCCCCAACAATTCCATAATTCCATGTGCGTGGCATGAAATTTCCAGATCCATGCCACAAATAGCATATCATAAATCAATTCAATTCCTACGAGCTTCGAAGCTTAATTTCACTAATTTTTCGTCTAGGTTATTGGAGGTTTAGGGCAAAGTGAAATGAGATCAAGGATCTACATGATCGATGCTGTTGTTGTTCGTTGATTATGGGAATCATGATAGTGAAATTATTGAACAAGTTAGTTTCATCAAAGGTTTCTTAATTACTGGTACTTAGTTATATATGGCTATTATGTGAAGACCTAGATTGTTACTTTGTTACTAATTGAATTGAAATAGCAATAAAATGAGATTACTATGTTTTTATGGAATTTTTACTGGATTAGGGTTTTAAATTTTAATAATTTATCATGTTACAATTAAGAAGAATGTGTATATGTGTTGGTACTATAGAAAAATCTATGTCATGATTTTTTTCCTCTCTTTTGGGGATTGATATAGTATTAAACTGATGGCTTAGTTTGTATTTAGTGGTTCTTATAGCTCTTTTTGGATAAGGATTATTAGCTCTGTAGCACCGACACCTTTGAAAAAAGATGTGTCTGAGTGGTGTTTGAAACCGTCACTGATACTTGTGATTATGTTTAATTTATATAATTTCTTAAATCATTACTTGTGTCGATATGTCAGTGTCGGTGTCTGTTTCTGGTGTCCGTGCTTCATAGATTATTAGATTACCCATTGTATTTTGTTAATAATATTTTGCTCTATTCAGAAAATACTATAGGTGAATATATTAAAAAAAAACATAGAGGTTAGGTTTAAATAAAGACATTGTTTATGATAAAACACTGTGACGGGTTTGATTCATGGAACGGATCTCACTTAGCGAGATAAGACTTGGTTGTCGTTGTTGTTTGTAGATGCACATTGTTTGAAGAAAGACATTGTTATTTAAGAATCGGGGGGAAAGGAAAGTCAAAATTTTGCCTATTGTGTATGTTTGGTTTCACGATTGGAGCATTCAGAATTGATTATGGACATCTACAATTGATTTAGACATGTTTGGTTGCTCCCGAGTAGTATTGATTATGCTTCTCATAATTGATTTTACTTGAAGTTAGGATTTTTAGCTTTTGAGTTTAAACATGATTTTTTTTCATTGAGATATATTATTTTAACTCATTTTTGCAAGAATTTATCCAAACATAAATTACTTTACATTGAACTCACTTTTAGTCATAATTAATTTTACATAATTAATTCACTCAAAATCAATTTTCTTCAGCGTAGAACCACACCCACACTCAGTGAGATTGTACTTGAAAATCAAAATTACATTCCAGCATTAGATATGCTTAGTTCCACCTCTAGAGTAGATATGTGCATGAGTATGGTTTTAAGTTGCGGTTGTGGTTATACTGCAAACTGTTATATTGCGGTAAAATGTCGGCAAATGCGGCTGATGCAGTCAGAACTGTGGTTGTTATGCTGTTGTGGACTGAAAATTAAAACTATATGATGATTACGCGATATCTCTGTATGAACATTTTCAGGTTTATTGGCATTATTAAGATGAAACAATTTGAGTCTCTCATAGAAAAGAATCTAATCTGAAAATTACTGTTGTTTCATGCACAGAAAATGGTCTCTTAGAAAATTTACTTTTGTTCTAGGATGATGGCTGATTTTGATGGTCATATTAACAAACTCTTAAAGGCATCTTATGTTTGTTGTAACAACTTTGCAGGTTTTCTTCCGATGATATTTGCTACCAGAAACACATTATCTTTCATTCCCACTTCTTTATAATAACAGGATATGGTTGCTTGATTTGGTAAGAAAACAATTTAACTTCATAATTCATTTAAATATGTAAAATTTTATTTGAAGAATGAAAATAAATTTGAATTTTGCTATTGATGTATTTTCCATTTATAAATTGAGGTAGAGAGAAATGTCGATACATTCTTGGACTTCGTGTTTTAGCACTTTTGTTTGGTGAAATCCCACATAAAAAAGTATTGAAAAAAGAATGTCAGATTGTAAATATTCCTAGTATTTCTTTACAGCTGCTCGTTCCTTTGAATATTCCAAGGATATGACAATTTACCACTAAATTAAATTTACCCAATTCAGTAAATGTTGCATTTGTTTGAATCCATGCTATGAAATGCAACCTTTCTAACAGGTGATGTTTTGTATAATCAGGGAGTGTGCATCACAGATACTTGTTTACAAGTCTCTATTTGTCCTTATTCAGAATGGCCATCCTTTAGAAGCAGAACTACAGTTAGCTTCAGGCATTGTTCCTGGTAAGCTCAGATGTGAGGTTAGAACTTGCAAATATGCAACCAAGGGCAAGTACTGGAGCTTCTTTCCGTTTTAGTGCATCTAGTACGCCTAGCAATTCAAGTGGAGGATCTGATCCAGACGATGTTGAGTCACAAGGCGAGGTTTTCATATGGGGAGAGGTATTTGCGGATGGGGTTCCTTCCAAGACAGATGTGTTAATCCCTAAGCTGTTAGAGTCACACGTTATTCTCGATGTTCGTAACATTGCATCCGGTGCGAGTCACCTTGCTATATTAAACAAGAAAGGAGAGGTTTTTACTTGGGGAGAAGAGTCTGGGGGTAGACTTGGTCATGGAATTGATAAAAGTTCTGGTAAGCCTCGTCTAGTTGAGAATCTTGAAGATGTAACTTTGGATATTGTTGCATGCGGAGAGTTTCATACATGTGCTGTGTCAAAATCTGATGAATTTTTCACATGGGGTGATGGTACACATAATGCTGGACTTCTTGGACATGGTAATGAGGCTAGCCACTGGATACCAAAGAGTGTCGATGGCTTTTTGGATGGACTTCAAGTTGTATCTGTTGCATGTGGTACATGGCATTCAGCATTGGCAACCTCAAATGGAAAACTATTTACCTTTGGTGATGGAACATTTGGTGTTTTAGGCCATGGTGATCAAGAGAGTGTATCGTATCCAAAGGAAGTACAATTATTAGGTGGACTGAGGACTATTAAGGTTGCCTGTGGAGTATGGCACACTGCAGCTATTGTCGAGGTTGTTTTTCAATCTGGTTCAAATGTTTCATCATGGAAACTCTTCACATGGGGCGATGGCGACAAACATTGTTTAGGCCATGGAAACAAGGAAACCTATCTCCAACCGACACGTGTTTCGCCCCTTATTGAATATAATTTCCTGCAGATAGCATGTGGACACACCATGACTGTTGCTCTCACTACATCTGGTCATGTATTTACAATGGGAAGCACTGAAAATGGTCAGTTAGGAAATCCAAATTCTGCTGGGAAAGTACCTACTTTAGTCCAAGATAAGTTACTTGGTGAATTTGTTGAGGAAATATCATGTGGAGCACATCATGTTGCTGTTTTGACATCAAGAAGCGAAGTATATACATGGGGAAAAGGTTCTAATGGAAGACTAGGACATGGTGACACAGATGAGAGAAAATCTCCTACCCTTGTGGTTGCCTTGAAAGATAGGAATATAAAAAATATCTCATGTGGTTCAAACTTTACATCTTGTATATGTATCCGTAAATCGGTCACTGGAGCTGATCAATCTGCTTGCTTTGGATGTAAACAAGCATTTGGTTTAACAAGAAAAAGACACAATTGTTATAATTGTGGATTGGTTTTCTGTCATACTTGTAGTTCTAAAAAGTCATTCAAAGCTGCATTGGCTCCAACATTTGAAAAACCTCATCGTGTGTGTGATATTTGTTATACTAAGCTTAAAGTTGTTGACATCAATGATCCTTCAAAGTTAAATGGAAAAGCTAACCCTTCTCACTATTCGACGAATGGTAGGGAAAGATTAGGCCAATGTACTTTAAGGTCTACAAGAACTCTCTTTTCTTCTTTTACTGAACCAGTGAAGTACCTTGAAATAAGGAATAATAAGCCTGGAACTGAATATGGTTCTGCTTCTTTCATAAGAGCTTCTTTAGTTCCATCTCTTTTGCAATTGAAAGATATTGCTTTTCCAAGTTCACTGAGTTCTATTCAAAGTGTTTTGAAGCCTTCTACTCCTCCTAGTTCATCACAAAATTCTTCATTCCCATACACATGTAGATCAAGTCCTTCTCCACCATATGTCACTCAAAGATTTTCCGGTGGTCTTATCAATAGTTTGAGCAGGACAAATGATGTACTTAACCAACGAGTCTCAAATTTGCAGAGCCAAGTATGTTAGTCCCATTCTAAAAATAGTATTGCACAATTTTAACAAACTCCAACTGTTTGGCAATGCACGATTTCGTACTAAATGTTGTCAAATAGTAGGTATAGCAGAACAACGTTGCGAAATTTGAACAAAAAGCTATTTTCTGCAATCTGCGCTTTGGCAACCATACCTTTTTGCTCTTAAACTTGCGGAAATATAGTTTCCACATTAACAAGTTAATACATATTTCTTTGTTTAGATTCGAGATTTGGAGGAGAGAAGTGACGTGAAAGATTTGGAAATTCAGAAGCTTCAGAGAAAGACTACGGAAGTTATTGCCTGGGTTGCAGTGGAGTCGTCTTGTCATAGAGAAGCAAAACAATTTATTGAATCTACAAAACATCAGGTATCTACAATATATATCCCTAGGACATAGCTCAAATCATTGAATTTATCATAAGAAATTAATGGAAATGGAATCCAAATAAAAAGAGTTTCTTTAGGACACTTCTCTTAGGACACTTCTTTGTGGAGATATTACTCATGCCAATTACTCCTTTTACGATTTTAGCCAAGATCCTATGATCTTTTTGTTGTAATTGTAATTGGTGCGTAATTTCTTTTGTCGGGCTTTTGCCGTCTCCGTTTGTAAACAGGCCGGAGAACCCTTAGTTCTCCTTTATATATTATCTCTTGTTTACAAAAAAAAAAAAAAGAAAGCAATCCAACACGTGTGGTATGAGTGTCGGACACATACGAGTGTCCGATACCGGGACACACGTAATCCGAGGAGTGTCCGTGCTTCATAGGTTCGAATTCATATGGATTCCACTTTCAGAAACATATACGAGATCCACATAATTTAGTGGGACCTATTTATAAAAAGTGGGACCGATTTGAATTCCAACTAAAAAGAGAGTATTGTAAAGAGTGCGTTAAAGAATTTGTACAGCCATAAAATGCACCCACATGAGACATAATTTATGAATGAATGAGCAATTATGTGGCAGCAAAAATTGGCTGAGCATTGAGGTGAGAGCAGTTATTGTGAGAGAACATGGCAGGTATGATTTGATGAACCACTATTGCACTTTAAATTGCTGGACCCGATTTCTGCTAGAGATTGACAACTAGATTGTTGATCTTTTTTACTAATGACGGAAAGTATTGTCTCTCATGTCAGTAACATGGCTGGAAATGGATCCCTGTTGAGAGAATCTATAGAACTCTAGAGAGCCGAATTTATGCATAGATGAGAAATAACGTCACAGCATGTTTATGACTGCACGGTATATAAGAATGACTGCTTCTCCTGTTTACAAACCGTTATGTGCGGCCCAAATAACAGTTCGGGGCTATTATTTAAAACCATGTTAGCTAGCACCAAGGGATGCGTGTGTCACTTAGAAAAATAAGTAAGAGATGTTAGTGTTCATTAAAAAAAGAAAAGAAACAAAGATAGCTTTCAAAAATAAAAATATAATGAATAACGATTTTTGTTTCCATTGTCCTAAATAGCTAGACTTGTTTTTCATTTTATTCAGTTGAAGGAAATGACTGAGAAGGTACCAGCAGAAATTCCAGAACGTAATATCTTGAGTACTATCCAAACTCGAGCTGAAGATTTTCTCAAAGAATATTTTGAATCTGAAACATCAGAGTTGGAGTCCAAACAACAAAGTTCACATGACATATCTGCTGCAGATAATGACTCTTCAAAACTAGAAAATATCAGACTAGTAGAAAATGCCGACATTGTAGAAGTTGACTCTTGTCTAGATGAATCAAAGTTAGAGTGTTTGCAACAAAGTGCACATGACATATCTGCTGCAGATAATGATGATTCCTCTAAACTAGAAAATATCAGACTAGTAGAAAATGCCGACATTGTAGAAGTTGACGCTTGTCCAGATGAATCTAAGTTAGAGTGTTTGCAACAAAATGCACTTGATATATCTACCACACGTAGTGGCAATTTTGAACTACAAGATCATAGACTAGTAGAAAATGCTGACATTGTCGAAGTGGACTCTTGTCTAGATGAACCAAAGTTAGAGTGTTTGCAACAAATTGCACATGACATATCTGCTACAGATATAGACTCTTCTAAACTAGAAAATATCCAACTAATAGAAAATGCCGACATTATAGAAGTTGATTCTTGTCTTGCTGAATCAAAGTTAGAGTGTTTGCAACAAAATGCCCTTGATATATCTACCACAGATAGTGGCAATCTTGAACTACAAGATCATAGACTAGAAGAAAATGCTGATGTAAAAGTTGACAGTTGTCAAGATGAGGGAAATTTCCTCGACGAATGTAATAAACAAACATTGGAGTCAAAGCAACATAATTCACCTGATATAACTACCTCAGATAGTGAAACTTCTAAACTGCAAGAACAAATTTATGAAAAAATCGACAAGACTGCCAGATGTGATCAATCTGAGACTGGAATAAATGTTCGTCATGAAAGTAATGGATCGTCTATATCTAGTGTTGGAGAAGTGATGTCACCCCAAAGTTCAGAAAATGGTTCCATATCAGGGGACAGTTCAAGAGATGGGAGTCTACAAGAAACACAAGTCTTTGAAAAATTTGAGTCTGGTATTTACGTGTTACTCAAGCTAAGGGCTGACGGAATCAAAATTTTTAAAAGAGTTAAATTCAGGTATATGTTGCATGTTCCATTGGCTTTTATTTGATATTTTTTACCCATGCTATTTCTCTTTCTCTTTTAACATTTTTTATTCATTCAATGTTGCAGTAAGCGCAAGTTCACTGAAAGCCAAGCAGAAGAATGGTGGAGCCAAAACAAAGGTAGAGTTCTTAGGAAATACTGTCCACGTCATCAAAAGCAAAATGGATCGTGTAACTTTACACCAAATGTTAAAGAAAATATTGAATCATCGCTTTCTTAAACTTAAATCTTTTCTTCATATAGGCATCACCTTAGTTTGATGAAATGATTTCACTCAGAAGGATCGTCAATCTAGTGGAAAGTAATGTAGCTTTAACTTAGGCACATTAACTGAGAACGTGTAGATATTTTACAACTCAATAGGAATATTAGTCAGGTAGAAGAACATGTTGATTTATATGTAGGAAAATTAGCATTTGATTTGATTTTTATCAATCAAAGAATACCACATATGGTGTGATACTTGTGTATAAATAGAAATATATGTGTTCACAAAAAAGAGTATATATAACAACGTGTTGGTAGGTAACTTAAATACACTGGATAGATCCTAAATTTTGAGCGCTTTTCCACAAGTTTGGGCTTGTGGGTTTCCCCTCTGCTTGATTCAACCCTGGACTGATCATGTTACCTTGTGGTCCACCTCTTTAGGTCAAGATTAACATATTCTAGATAGTTTTTATCTGTCTCTTGTATTTTTCAAAGGAATATTTTTGAATTCACTCCTTATAATACTAAAATATATCAAAATACACTATTGAAAACATCATTTCGATAGTCTATTTTGATAAAAATTACACTACTGACAGAATACTTCTGGTAAACTTCCCATGTTTTAAGAGATGGATTGAAAAGCTTCAATTTCAAAACCTGCAATTTGTTTGAACTATACAACCTACTGATTCGTTGTGTTAGTATGTTACTTGATGTTCAAGTAAGAGTTTGTTAGTCAGAGAATCCTGTTATAGTTTTAATAGAATTGGTTGTTAGTTAGGGTATGAAAAGTTTGTTAGAATTTGTTAAGTTGTTTGGTGTGCAAGAAATCTCATTTAAATATCCTAGAACTGTAAAAACTTTCAAGTGTAGTGCAATATATCTCTTCTCTTTCTTCCAATATTCATTTTTCAATTCTTAATGTGTTTAGTGTGTGTGTGGAAAAACAAAAGTTTGAGCTATCCAAGTGTATCACTTGAAGAGAAGTGAGTGATAAAAGTGTCATTGTAAAGTGTTTTGTTCCAACACCTGCCTAGTTTTGAGAACTGCCAGGAAAGCGAGGATATCTGATAAGGCATTTAAAAAGTGATATTAGAAAGAAAAAAACAGTTTTTTTTTTCATGTCCGAATGTAGGGAATGGATCCTCTCATAGAAAGAAAAAGAAACAGTTTTTTTTTTTTTCCATGTCCGAATGTAGGAATGGATCTTCTCCTGTGAAACTTTTCACTGAAGGGAGAGTCCGGTGTATAGAATTGAATGGCTTAGATTTAATAAGAGAAAAATGTAACTGAAGACAATCTTTTCCCCGAGTGTATGACTTGTATGGTAAGATACATTTTTGAACTTATAGCTTATAGTTTATAAGATCATATGATAATTTAGACCTATTTGGTAACAGTTTTTTCATCTCGAACTTATAGTTTATTTTACTAGCTTATAACTTATTTTCTAGACGTTATTTTAAATAGCGTTTTAACTTATAATTTATAATTTATCATTTTTTCTTTCACTTTTATCCTTATTATTTTAATCAAAATCCACTTTTATTCTTTATAATTTAATTTAAAATAAAATAATTATTATGTGTTAAATGACTTTTATGTTATTTTACATTTATAAATTAGTTGAACCGTTAAATTTTATCGAAGATTTCAATTAGATTATCAGCTATCAGTCATCAATATCAGTTATAACTATAAGCTACCAGTCATCAGCTATTAGTCATAAATTATAAACTATCATTTAACATATCAACTCATCACTATTTTTAGTTAACTTATCAACCAACTACTATTTTTACCAAAAAGAATCTATATTTCTAAACAGAACAAATAATTTTCTTTTTTTAACATATTCTAAAATTACATGTAGTTGGCGGTATAATTTGGCCTAAACTAGAAATTAGAATCCAATGCTTATTACGGTATTGTTCATTACATCTATGAATTACTCACACAATTTCAAAAATACTCTAAAATTTTGGATACCCTGACAAAATTTCAAAAATACGTAACATAACATAACATAGATCTTTGTTAATTTAAATCTAACATGACATATCATCAACAATAGATGATTGAGAATATTTCAACATTTTTTTCAAATCCACAAGAGGCGTGTCCTCTGTGACCCTAAATTCAATAGGAGGCTTCATGCCGCTGAAGTAAACAATTTTGATATACTAATATTGATCTATTTTTTATTATTTTGTTAACAATATATGAGGCATATTAATATAAGGTTTAATTATTATGAACCATAGAAAAGCAATTATGTCTCCAGTGTTAGTCCAAAGATTGAAATCAGGATTCAATCATGCACATACAAAGGTTTGCCTGAATTTTGAAATCCGAATTTACCCTATTATGTACAAAATAACACAAAAAGATTTGTCCAAATATTGATATTCGGGTTTACCCCATTTTCTAAACACATATGGGTTCTTCGGATTTTGAAATCTAGATTCACCCTTACAGAGGCCAACACACAGAACTTGTTTAACAAATAGACATAACTAGTTTTTTGACATACAAAATGTTAGGTTCAATATTTATATAAGTAATATTAGATTTACATTAAAACACATCTAAATGTATTTGGAGTACATCAATGAAAATCTAACATTATATGTATAAAAAATTATGTCACCACCTAAACATATTGTAAAATAAAACTAAAATGCATCAAAATATGTGTCATCACCTAAATCTATATTTATGGGTGGTTCTTCTTTTGACTTTTTCTAAATCGATAGCCTTTCAATATCGCTCAACTTGAAAAAGTCTTCCATCCTATCCAAAAAATTATTCTGCTTAGTTTCAACTTCTTTTATATAATACTTAGGGGATATTCGTGGTATATGACATCCTGGTTTTAAATAAACTTAAACAAAGTATTGTGATTTTAAGAGCCATCCAATATACATAATGCGTTATGCTGGATTTTGAGATGTATAATTTTTCGCTATGTATGAGCAGATTCAACTCTATCAGTTATAGTATTTCAAAAGTGTCTAACCTGATCGGTACAAGCACATACAATCTTCTCCTTCACATGGTCCAAAATTTTGCTTTCAACATATTTAAAAAAATTCGGATATAACGTACACACCTTTATGAACTGTATGACATATTCAACATATAACTCATTAGTAGAAGAATTTATCATAACATTCCATGCATCCATTATGCTTTCCAATATCACACTAAGTTTGACCATTTTTCCATCCTTACCCTTGACTTGTTTGATCCCTACCGCATGTTTAAGACTACACCTCACATATGATGTAGGAAACACCTTTGCAATTTTTAGTACAAGTGAACACCTGGAGCCCTAGTTGGGTCTCCTATTTATAATGACATAAAATAACTGTCTACAAGCTAGAGTAATTGCAAGATAACCGTCTATAGGCTGAAGGAATGGCTACACGATTTAAACAACTGCTCCCCATGTTTTTTGCGCTTGTTTTGAGAGCTACTCTTTTGCTAACCGCTGACATTTGAATTTCAAAATATCCTGCTCAGATATTCACTTCGACGCTCCCTTCTAGTACATAACAAAATCACAAACTCTTCTAAGTCTCACCTTTTAATATGGTCGACAGAGGAATCCGACCAATTTTGCAGATCACGTCGACTTTTTTCCTTTATGCCAACTTATAATTTTTTAAGCTTTTCTCCATCCTCGACCCACATTCTCTCACAAATCAATTTTTGTAAGGCCCAATCCTTTAATTTGTAGGACTCTTTTGTTAATTACTTCATCAACATTAGGGATGACAACGGGGCGGGTCGGAGACGGTTATTACCTCCCCCAAACACAAACCCGAATCCCAAAACAATCCCCGTTCCCCGCCCCAAACCCAAACGGGGGTGGAGAATTAAAACTCAACCCCGACCCAAACGGATCCGGGTTGGGTTCGGGTATCCCCGCCCCGCCATCATCCATTTAGTAAAATCAATTTTTTTAATAGAAATATTTATTTTTTCCAAAATTAAATTACTTTATAAATAATAAAATGAAACAATTTCAAAAAAAATCATATATACATTTCAAATGTTTTAAATAATAAATTTAAATCAAAATATCAAAATTTTGGCTATGTATTTACTATTATAAATTATCAAAAATATATAATAATATATAGAATGAAATAAACGGGGCGGGTTCGGCGTGGGTACTAGTATCCCCATTACCCTACCCGACCCCATATTTTGTAATCGGGGAAAACCCAAACCCAGTCAAAACGGGTTTTCCCCGTCAACTTCGGGGCGGGTTCGGGTGGGTACCCGCGGATATGGGTTTTGTTTGAAGGATAGAAAAACACTTAGAAAGGGGGGGTTTGAATAAGTGTAGTCTAAAAACTTGAACGGTAAAAACAATTTGCACAGTTAATTTTATCCTGGTTCGTTGTTAACTAAACTACTCCAGTCCACCCCCACGGAGTGATTTACCTCACCTGAAGATTTAATCCACTAATCGCAACAGATTACAATGGTTTTCCACTTAGCCCACGACTAAGTCTTCTAGAGTATCCTGATCACAACCTGATCACTCTAGGAACAAATGCTTAGACACAAGCTAAGACTTTCTTAGAGTATCCTGACCACCACGTGATCACTCTAATTACAACTGCTTAGACACAAGCTAAGACTTCCTAGAGTATCCTGATCAACACTTGATCACTCTAGTTACTTACAAATTAATGTAATCAATTCTAAGAGTATTAAAAATGCTTCTGAAAATCTATAATCACAACAGTGATATTTCTCTTAACGTTTAAGCTTAATCTCACTAATATATTACAACAGCAATGTAGTGAGCCTTGATGAAGATGAAGTTTGAGAGCTTTGATTTGAACAGCGTTTCAGCAAGTTAATATTCACAGAAATCGTCAACCTTGCTTCTCATCAGAACTTCATATTTATAGGCACTTGAGAAGATGACCGTTGGGAGCATTTAATGCTTTGCGTATTCCGTACAGCATTGCATTTAATGTTTCACGCTTTTGTCAACTACCTCGAGCCTTGTTCACGCTGTGTCTACTGAAGTTGCCTTTAATAGCTTCCAACGTTCCTTTTGTCAGTCAGCGTAGCCTGCCACCTGTACTTTCTTCTGATCTGATGTTTATGTATACAATGTTTGAATATCATCAGAGTCAAACAGCTTGGTGCATAGCATCTTCTTGTCTTCTGACCTTGAAGTGCTTCTGAGCGTAATACAATGAGAACTTCAGTGCTTCTGCTTCTGATCTCAAGTTCTTCTGATGCTTCCATAGACCCATGTTCTGATTCTGCTTTGACCATCTTCTGATGTCTTGCCAGACCATGTTCTGATGTTGCATGCTGAACCTTCTGAGACAAAGCTTCTGAGCGCTGATTTGTGCATACTCTTTATATATTTCCTGAAAGGGAAATTTCAATGTATTAGAGTACCACATTATCTCACACAAAATTCATATCCTTGTTATCATCAAAACTAAGAATATTGATCAGAACAAATCTTGTTCTAACAATCTCCCCCTTTTTGATGATGACAAAAACATATATAAATGATATGAATTTGCGATCAGAAAGAACGGACGGCTAAAGACAATTTACACAGCTATAGCATAAGCATGTGAATATGTCTCCCCCTGAGATTAACAATCTCCCCCTGAGATGAATAATCTCCCCCTGAAATTAATACTAGAAGAATTTTATAAATAAAAGACTTCCCTGAGTATTTCAGTAGAGACGTTCACAGTGCTTGATCTTCAGAACATTCATGACTTCTGATTTCTGCTTCCATAGGACAGCTTCAGAACATTGAATTTCTTTAGATCCTCAGAACATTCACAGCTTCTGATTCGTGCTTCCATCGGACAGCTTCAGAACTTGAATTTCTTTGATCTTCAGAACATTCACAGCTTCTGACTTCTGCTTCCATCGGACAGCTTCAGAACTTGAATTTCTTTAGATCTTCAGAACATCCACAGCTTCTGATTCTTGCTTCCATTTGGACAGCTTCAGAGCTTGAATTTCTTCTTACATCACTTCATGCTAGATTGTATCAGAACATTGTTGAATGTACCAGAGCATCATCAGAGCATCTCTACATCCTGAAATGTTACAGAACAAAAATAAACGACAAAAGTCAGCATGAATGAGTCAGAACATAGAATATGTTTCAGAACACATAATATGTATCAGAGCCATATAGAATGTATCAGAACAAATAGACATAATGTTTCAGATCATATTCTATCATCAGAATATCTGAACATTCTTCCTTCTTGCTTCTGATTCTGAAGCTTCATAGCACTCAGCTTGCTTCAAGAATCCAAGAGCTTGATTCATCTTGTTGCTTCTTATGTTGATCTTTAAAGAGAATCTTCAATTCCTGCAACAGCACAACTTAAAGCATAGAACTTTGTAAGTTCTGTTAGTAATGTGGGGTCTTTTACCCGGTAACTAATAATATTAATCAGATCATTTATCATATATTTTCTCCCCCTTTTTGTCATAACATCAAAAAGAATATAAAAGATTTAGATGTAGAAAACGACAAAGGAAAGAAACAGAATTAAACTTTTCATTGATTAAACAAGCAGGATTACAAAAAATGTATGCAGAATAACAAATGCAATCAAACAAAGAAAACTACAAAGACCAAAGACTAAGACCCTAGCTTAGACAAAATCTGCGCCAGAATGTCATGAACCCCGTCAGTGCTCTCAGTTTGCCTTGCCATGAAGGAGCGAAACTCAGTGTTGGCTGCTTCTTGTGCATCCAAACGAGAAGCCAGCATAGCTTGATTCTGATGCAAAGCTTCCAAGGTCTCCATCAGAGCTGAGGGTACACCAGAAGAAGAAGCACCAGAATTCCTGCCAACAGGGACAACATTCTCAGCAGGACGATCTTCTGGGAGCCTCAGCATATTCTGGTTCAGGCAACTCAGAAGCTCCAACTTCCAACGCCTGAAGAATAGCTGCTAGGTTTGTTGGAGGGTTGACAGTGAATCTGGAGTCAGGAAACACAAAACTGTAGGGGTTAGGTGTTCTGGTGGGAAAAGGGTGTGAGAGCGGTGAAGAGATATCTGTGAGATGGGTAGAGGGAGAAAGGATATCAGATGGTGAAGATGGTGGTTCCAGAGAGGTGAAAGAAAAAGAAGAGGCGGTGGAGGTCTGTGAAGAGGGAGGTGATTCAGGGATACCTTCAAGGGGTTGATACACACGTCTAGAGTAGTTTCCAGACATCATAGCTTCAAAAGGATTCACCTTGAGAGGATCGTAGGTGATCCTTACCCTTTTTGGTTTGTTTTCAGGTTCATCAGATGCCATTCTCTTTTGTTTGCGGTCAGTTTCTTGATTTGGTGAGCTTGACGAAGGATTCATGGTGACTTTGCAGATAATGAGAACCGCTAGGGTTTATGATATGAATGCAAAGAGAGAGAGAGATAGCAAAAAGGAAACTGAATGCAAGAAAGAGAAATATAAGAGGGAAAAGAAGCGTTTGAAGAATATAAAAGAAAAAAATAAACTGAAATGATGAATAGCATTTAATGTTACGTGACACGAGGAGAGAGAAATTATGACAAATGAAGTGATAGAACAGTTACCTAGGAAAGGCGCCTCCTCAACTGCACGCATGCTTGTCCAAATAGGGTAGACACATGTTACCATCTGGAAAGTTAGATACAGCTGTATTTACTTTAAAAGATATTTTGAATCAACTTAGACAATGAAACGTTAGTAATAAACGAGTCACTACTTCTAATTGATTTAAGATCAGAACTTCTTATAAAACATTAATCCAATCTCATTTCAGAAGATAGCCATACATAAGATTTTCTCATCTTCTCATTCTGGGCATAAATCCATACTGATATTCTTCAGAATGAACTTAAGCCTATCTTCAGCAAGGGGTTTTGTAAAGATATCAGCCCATTGATGGTCTGTATCCACAAAGTTTAAAGATATAACACCCTTCTGAACATAGTACCTTATGAAATGATGTTTAATCTCAATATGTTTAGCTTTTGAATGCAAGATAGGATTCTTAGATAAACATATAGCAGAAGTATTATCAGAGAAAATAGGAATGTTACTCTCATATATCTGATAATCTTCTAGCTGACTTCTCATCCAGAGCATTTGTGTGCTACAACCAGCAGCAACAACATATTCTGCTTCTGTTGTTGAAAGAGCAATGGTTGCTTGCTTCTTGCTGTACCAGGAGATTAGGTGACTTCCAAGAAATTGACAACTTCCAGAAGTACTCTTCCTTTCAATTCTATCTCCAGCATAGTCAACATCACGGAATCCTACTAAGTTGTATTCTTCAGATATTCTGTAGACTAAACCAACATTAGTAGTACCTTTCAAATACCTTAGAATTCTCTTAACAGCAGTTAAGTGAGATTCTCTAGGATCTGATTGGAATCTAGCACACAAACAAACACTGAACAGAAT
Organism: Vicia villosa; assembly: GCF_029867415.1. Classification (NCBI taxonomy): domain Eukaryota; kingdom Viridiplantae; phylum Streptophyta; class Magnoliopsida; order Fabales; family Fabaceae; genus Vicia; species Vicia villosa. The sequence continues at coordinate 20,559,985 of NC_081184.1, read as the reverse complement.
GTCAGGTCTAGAAGCAGTTAAATATATAAGAGATCCAATCATACCTCTGTACAACTTATGATCTACCTTTTTACTTACCTCATCCTTACCTAGTATGCATGTTGGATGCATAGGAGTTTTGGCTTCTTTGCAGTCAGAAAGATTAAACTTCTTCAGAAGTTCTTTCACATACTTGGTTTGATGAACATACGTTCCTTCTGATGTTTGATTGATTTGAATCCCAAGGAAATACTTGAGTTCACCCATCATGCTCATCTCAAACTCAGCCTGCATAGACTCAGCAAACTCCTTTCCAAGTGTAGCATTAGATGTTCCAAAGATAATATCATCAACATATATTTGACAAATTAAAATATCCTTTTTAAATGTTTTACAGAAGAGAGTAGTGTCCACTTTTCCTCTAGTGAAACCATTTTCCAGAAGGAAAGAACTCAAACGTTCATACCAAGCTCTAGGAGCTTGTTTCAATCCGTATAATGATTTCTTTAATTTAAAAACATGATTTGGAGACATGGAGTCTTCAAAACCAGGAGGTTGATGGACATAAACTTCTTCATCTATGTAACCATTTAAGAAGGCACTCTTAACATCCATCTGATAAAGAGTGATGTTGTGTTGAGTGGCAAAAGAAATTAATAGACGAATAGATTCTAACCTGGCCACTGGTGCAAAGGTTTCTGTATAGTCAATCCCTTCTTGCTGACTATAACCCTGAGCCACTAGTCTGGCTTTGTTTCTTACCACTTCACCTTTCTCACTCAGCTTGTTTCTGAAAACCCATTTTGTTCCTATTATATTGAATCCTTTAGGTCTTGGAACAAGATCCCAAACATCATTCCTTTTAAACTGATTTAACTCTTCTTGCATGGCAATTATCCAGTCTGTATCTTCTAGAGCTTGATCAACAGAAGTTGGCTCGATCAGAGAAACCAGACCTAATTGACATTCAGCATTGTTCTTGAGGAATGCTCTTCTTCTTATAGGATCATCTTTCTTTCTAATAATGACATCTTCTGAGTGAGCAGATGTGAGTCTAGATGATCTTCTGATAGTTGGTTCTTCATAACTTCTCAGATTTTCCAAGGATGCAGCAACTTGATCTTCTGATTCTTTGCTGCTTTGATTTTCAGCTTCTGAAACTTTTCTTCTTGGTTCTTCAACTTCTGAGATATCAATATCAATATCTGCAAAATTTTCAAACTTCTTTGGCTTTTCAAGACCAAGCTTATCATCAAACCTGATATTGATTGATTCTTCTACAATCAATGTTTCAGTATTGTATACTCTGTAGCCTTTAGAGCATTCAGAATATCCAAGAAGGAAACACTTTTGTGCTTTAGAATCAAACTTACCAAGATGATCTTTAGTATTCAGAATAAAACATACACATCCAAAAGGATGGAAATATGAAATGTTGGGCTTTCTGTTCTTCCACAATTCATAAGGAGTCTTATTTATAATAGGTCTGATAGAGATTCTATTCTGAATATAACACGCAGTGTTTATTGCTTCTGCCCAGAAATGCTTAGCCATATTGGTTTCGTTGATCATGGTTCTGGCCATTTCTTGTAGAGTCCTATTCTTTCGTTCTACAACTCCATTTTGTTGTGGAGTTCTAGGACAAGAGAAATCATGGGCAATACCATTTTCTTTGAAGAACTCCTCAAAGAATTTGTTCTCAAATTCACCACCATGATCACTTCTGACCTTTATGATTTTGCACTCTTTCTCAGATTGGATCTGAGTGCAGAATTCAAAGAATACTGAATGAGACTCATCCTTGTGTTTCAAGAACTTTACCCATGTCCAGCGGCTATAATCATCAACGATGACTAATCCATATTTCTTCCCTTTGACAGATGCTGTTTTGACTGGGCCAAACAGATCAATGTGCAAAAGTTCTAACGGCCTTGAGGAAGAGACAACATTCTTAGACTTGAATGCAGGTTTGGATAACTTGCCCTTCTGACATGCTTCACTAAGAGCATCTGATTTGTATTTCAGATTAGGGAGTCCTCTGACAAGATTTAGTTTGTTAATCTGAGAAATCTTTCTCAAACTAGCATGTCCTAATCTTCTGTGCCAGACCCATTGCTCTTCAGAAATAGACATAAGACAAGTCCCCTTCTGATTCTTAAGATCCTGAAGATCTGTCTTATAAATGTTGTTCTTTCTCTTGCTTGTAAATAGGATTGAGCCATCCTTCTGACTTACAGCCTTGCAAGACTTTTGATTAAAGATTATGTGTGGACCTCCGATTTTTTTAATACCGGGCCATACCTCTGATCTGTAGAGATACGTGAACTGACTCTTTTTTGTCGCTTAATGCTTTCGCATTTTTTGAAAATTCACAGAGTCGCCACCGACCTTTTATTTTATCCAATTAAGGAAAGGTTTATAAAAGAAACAGAAAAAAGACCTTTAAGAAATTCTGGGTAAGGGGGTAGGTTATACAAAGGGAAGGTGTTAGCACCCTTTGTATCCATGGTTATCCATGGGCTCTTAAGTTTGCTTAGCTCACTTGTTTTTCGATGACTTTTCAATTGCTCTGAAATTGCTCATATGTGGTTTCAAATACTCTTGTAAATTGAATTTTGTAATGATCCGTGTGTGGATGTATACAAAATGCTTGTTTATCTTTCGAAAGATGTTTGGAAAAGAACGTTAACTTTGTAATAACCCGTGTTTGGATGTATACAAAGTATTGTCTTTTTTTGAAAGTTTTGAAAAATCAACAGTGTATGAGAATTTTGTTTGTTTTGATTTGAGCAAGCAAACTAGGAGGTCTACCCTGAGTTGTAAGGTCTTTATCCTGTTCCCTTTAAAAATCTATCCTTTCACCGGATATGAAAGCAAGGTTCGATTTTGTACTCAAAATAGTAGAATTTGACTTTGATTTTGAAAGAATGAAAAGGATTACCTGAAGAGGTGCAAGTGTGATTGTGATTGGATTCAGATATTTATCTTTGAAGTTAGTGATCTAACGGTTCAATTTTATCTTTGACATACACGCAGTTTATATGTATGCTGGAAAGTAAAATGCGGAAATGTAAAGTGCGGAAAGTAAATCTACGCTATTACATCGATTTTGCAGGAAACGTAAACTAGCCTATTTACATGAATTTGACATCCTATACATTTATCTAGGAATTTAAATTGCAAGAAAATAAAAGGCATGTTTTTTTGATTTTTTATGATTGATTTTAATTATAATTAATGCATGATTAATTAAATTAAAATGAAGAAAAAAAGATGAAAATAGATTTAAACCTAGAAATTAAGTTTAAAATATGTACAAAATATTTGTTAATTAATTTTAAAACAAAACTATTTTTTTTTGGAATTTTTGAAATTGATTGGGAATTGATTAAGCTAATTAATACATAATTATACAAATAATTATACAAATAATTAAAACTTAAAAAGAAAATTATTCAAAATATATACAAAATTAGTTTATAATATATAAACAATATTTAACATAAAGAACAATTTTTTTTATGATTTTTTGATTGGTTAGAATAATTAAAAAGCAAATATATAAATATATACTAATTAATTATGCAAAATATTGAAATTATGAAGAAAAATAAAATATTTTTATTTCAGAAAATAATATATTATTTTAGAAGTCTAAAAATATTTTTTGTGTATTTTTTGGATTTTTAAAACTATTTTTAATTAATTTAACAAAGAAATTAAAATAAAATAGAAATGTAAAAAGGATACTGATCCTGTGTGAAAATCAATGAAGTCCATAGCATAGGGCTGCTTGTCTGACGCGTTGGATTGGCTTGGAGATTGATCTAAGGGTTCAGATCATGAGGGAGCATGATAGCCATGTGGGAATCAGTGCACATGATTAGTCAGATATTCAAAGTACACACTGGGACCCACGCTGGCTGACCAGCGAATGAGGAGAAGGAAATCTGCCACGCGTGCAGATAGAAAGGTCAACTTTTGACGGACGAACCACACTTGGACGCGTGGTCGTCTTCAACCTCCGTCTGCCTTATTTATTAAACAAATAGCGGGGGTTTTAAACCTCCTCTATTTGTACAGTAAAACGTTACTTTTGGTAGCTTCCCACACCTGCAAAAATAAACGTTAGAGATAAAAACAAGTGACCCAGATTGACTTAAAATCACCTCCTGAACACGATGGTGGTGTTAGTTTTGCTATTTGAGCGCTGTAGCTATGGATTCGAAGAGTTTGAAGCTTAAGCATGCAAGAACACTTGTTAATGGCTTAGAGCTATCCTCACGTGGAAACTCTCATGTTAGAGCCCAGATCTACCCTATGAGGCCTTATGAACTCATTAGAATGATTAGTTTATATTGAGGTTAAGTAAATATAGGAAAACGAAAATTGTTCATGTATGAATATGAAGAACGCTTATGCACGTGATACGACTCTCATGGGACCACACAAAGAGTTTGTTCTTACTTTATATGATCTTAGAAGATGATTGAAAGTGTTTGTTTGTATTAATATTGATTGGAATATGGAAATTGAAAATTACAAAATTATGGAATTTTGAGAGAATTTTGGTGTGTTTCTATGCTATGCTTGCTATATTTTCGTGGGTGTCTTGGCTCCTCTTGTTTGTGAAATATGCAGCTTCATTTATAGGCCTTGAGGTGCTTAAAATTGAAGCTAAAAGCAATGATTGCTTTTGTTGAATTTTTGACTTTCAAGCTTGGAACTCAAGCAACCTTGGCTTGCTCTTTCCTTAGCCTTTCCTTGCAGCTTTCTTGCTGCATAATTAAGCCACATGTGTGAGCTTTTAGCTTAGAAAATAAGCTATGATTTATCCTTCCTTTTTTCCTTTTTAATTTAATCTTAAATGATAAAATTAAATCAAAAAATGGAGAAAAATGATGTGGGCTTTGTCTTGGTCGTGGGAGGCCCATAATATCATGGAAATGATGTTTGAATGCTGAAAACTTGGCCCCATTTGGAAAAAATGCCATTTTGAACAATGTTGATTTCATGTATTTTCCCAAAATTTAGCCAACTTCAACAAGGTGTAAATCCTTCAATTTTTGTCATATGAAGGAGATCTTGCACTTTTTGGAAATATCAAAGAGTCCTCTAACCAATTCCTTTGGTCTCATGTCAAAATGATTTTTGAAGCTCCTTGTGTGTCCTTTTGAAAAAAGTGTCTTTTTGTTGACTTTGAAAATGACCTGTAATGTCTTTGATCATATTTTTCAAATGGTGAATCCAATGACCATGGGATCAATGGCATTTGAAAGATAATTGAATTTCCTTCAAAACAAGCTTTGGTTTGAATTTTTTGGATGAAGGATGAGAGAGTTATGATCAGTCAAAGTTGAGTTGACTTTTCAGGCAAAAACCCTAATTTTGAATCTTAGGGTTTTGTTGATTTTTGATCTTTCCTTGATGAATTATGATCATCCAATGATCAAATGATGAATCCTTTGACAAAATATGGACTTTGACAAAAAAAATCATTTTTGACTGTCTGTTGACTTTTTTGGTCAAACGGGTCGTCTGTTGACTGTTTGAGCTGCTGACGGTGCGTCTGAGTGTTTGAAAATTTGTATGATGGTACTTTGAGATATATGGATGTGTATGAAATCCATTTGAGCTCTCAAAAACTTGTTGCTCCTGTAAAAACAAGAAAAACCCTGATTAGGGACTGTTTGTGTAGGAGACAGTTAAGCGTACCTGATTTTTGTGCAGTGCTGAGTTTCTGCTAATCGCGTGATATTCAGAAGACTTCTAACACAAAAATCTTGGAAATTTGAATTGTGAAAGATTGATTTGATTGATGGTACAAAACACTGTGAATTGTACTGCCAGCAGTTTGGCTGTCAACTGACTGTTCAGGTATTGATGTAGCAGTTAGAGTGAAAAATCAACAGTCAAAGTTAATTTTCTTTTTTGTTGTTTTTTTTTGTTTTTGTTTTATGTGAAAAATGAAAGTTTATTTACATGACTTGTTAGAAAAACATAGACATAATAAATAACTAATATTTACGGTATGCGGGCAAAATTACCGATAATAACCCTGAAAATCATTTAATGCACAGAAATAGGAATATTTGACTGGCAGAAAACACACAAAATATTATCTTAGTAATTAAGCAATATTATGACAAATAGTACAACATTTAATACTGACAGTACAAATATCACATACTATATTGAACAGTACGACGAATAAACGGTACATTTAAGAAATAAGAAATACGGCAAATTTTAAGAATGACGATTAATGACCCATGCTATGAACAATAACATGTAGATGATTGGGAGTGCAACCATTGCAGGTCCACACTCTTCAGGACTATGCAGGCAGAAGAAAGTCATGATCACCGTAGCAATGGTGATGACTGTAAGAAACAGTGTCTCTATCCACTTTGCCATTCTTGTCAGGGAAGAAGAGAAAATAGATATGAGATAGGAATTTGAAAGATGAGTTGGAATTTTGATGTGAGATTTTATGAAAGAAAATGAGAGGTATTTATAGAATGGAAAGAAGGAAAGAGACGTTGGGGAATGATGTGATTCCGTACAAAAGGAAAATTTGAGTGGAAGTAAGATTTGAAAGAAAGTGTATGATAGTGTTGGAAAAAAGAGAGATTTGATTTTTGAAAAAGAGATTTGAAAGATTTTTGAAAATAATGGAATATAGTACAAAAATTAGTGGGAAACAAAAGATAATAATAATCTACTTGTTACCAGTACAGTCTGAGTTTCCTGATTCTGCGCCTGCAAAAAGATTTAACTTTGTACCAATTGTGTCAGTACCATTTATCTGTAAATAAATAAATAGCATGTGTGAAGTAATAAACAGTATTTGGCGTTTGCGTAAGAATAAATTCAACTGCAAGCCAAATTACTGTATAAGAAAAATTCTAAAAACTAAGTATTTCATATGTCAGGATATTTGTTGAAATAAAAATCCATGATTATATGAGACCCTTAATTTTCAGATTGGAGTTTTCTTGAAAAATATGTGGGCAAATTTTGGGGTATAACAGTTGCCCCTATTCAATCTTCTTAAACCTGAAGAGATTGTCTGAAATCTGAAGGTAGAAGATGATTGAATATTTAGATGCCCTGAAAATTTGCACTTACCTTGATCAGAAGAGATGTTGGAAGTTGCATTTGAATGTCGTCTGCGAAATGTTGTTGGCAGATTGAAACATTACCTGAGATGGGCTTTCAGATGCCACCTGGTAAATGGGTTGAGGGTTTGTTCATCAGAATGAATCCATTGATTATATCTTGATGAAGGATTTGAAAGTCTTTGTGTTGACTGTTTCGGAACCGTCCAAGGTTACCGCTTTAAGTCTTGGAAGATAATCGTTACGGAACTTGTCCAAAGTTTTTCTGATTTAGATTTTGGAAGTTGATCATTGTGGAACCGTCTGAGGTATCGCTTTAGATCTGCAATGTTAGATCGTTTTGGAACCGTCTGAGGTATCGCTTTAGATCTGCAACGTTAGATCGTTCTGGAACCGCCTGAGGTATCGCTTTAGATCTGCAACGTTAGATCGTTCTAGAACCGCCTGAAGTATCGCTTTAGATCTGCAATGTTAGATCGTTTTGGAACCGTCTGAGGTATCGCTTTAGATCTGCAACGTTAGATCGTTCTTGGAACCGTCTGAGGTATCGCTTTAGATCTGCAATGTTAGATCGTTCTGGAACCGTCTGAGGTATCGACTTTGATCTGTGATGCTAGATCGTTTTGGGAACCGTCTGAGGTATCGACTTTGATCTGTGATGCTTGTTTTTGAGTTGGTAAGTGATCAGAATGAATCTTCGGCTTGATTATATCTGAGAGAACCGTTCATGGAATTCAGGTGAACACTGCATGTGATTGAGAACATCTTTGTTGAAGATATCTGCCTACCTGAAAAATCAAGTTAGTGATATGCAATGTTTATGATGCATGTAAATGTGAGATATTCCCGGAGAAATATGCATGTTATGCTGTGTATGAATATGCGCATGATGCATGATGTATGATGTATGATGTATGAATATGTGAATGTATGAATGTATGAATGTATGAATGTATGAATGTGATGTCAAGCTTCTAATTGGAAAAATAAATTCCCACTAGTCAGCTGGACATGAATGTATTGTGATCGTTGATGATCTTTTGTCTTGCTTGAGTACCCTCGTCTGGGGAAATTCTTTGAGAACCCGGGTATCCCGTTGAAGGATCTTTGACTACTGCTTGGGGAACCAAAGGTAACTGGAAGTTCTGATGCCCTTTCAAATGGGAATGAGGAAGATGCATAATCCTCCGATGCACTATCTGACCAAGTCCGGGTGCGGGGATCACACCTTCTGAAGATAGTAATCTGGAACAACCCTGCTGGGGAATAAGACTTCTTTTGAAGAGAAAATCTTTTTGAGGAATTTGCTGAGAAATGCGCTTCCCTTGGGGATTTTCTTCTGATGGAATGATGTCCAGCTGGCTAGGACATTTCCTGAATGCTATTCCTGTTTTTCCTGGTAAACATCAATCATATTCAGATGCAATATGTTCATTCAAAATTATCATTGGGACGCTTACGTATTTAAACAGAAAAGTGAAAATATTGATTTTTGAAAGAGCTGCATTGAAAAGAGCCATGATAGGCGGGTTAGCACAGGGAGACAACAATCCTAGAAGTAGGAAACTGTCAGAAAGTTTTGAAAAATATTTATGAAGATAAATAGCTATGTGAAAATGATCCAGTCAAGTTTCAACTCTGCTATTGCCAATCTGTCTTCGAGCATCTCATCCCTCACTTGTTGGAAGAAAGTGATTAGACTGATCGGTGTCTTTGAGGTGTTGAATCTTGATGGTGAGTAGGCAGCTGAACGGAACACAGTTGTATGCTTCATTCCCTAACTTTTGCCTAGGCCGCCCTTTCAGGTTTTCAGCCTACCGGGATAGTATTTGTTTAGTCTCTAATTTTTGCCTGGACCGCCCTTTCGGGTTTTCAATCCACCGAGACGCTCATTTTTGCCTAAGTTGCCCTTTCAGGTTTTCAACTTAGCGAGCTGTTGTTTTTTTTCTTTTTAAGAGAAGTATTTTTTGACTATGTCAGCGTTCACAGGATGTGGGAAATCCTCGCCATCCATGGTGGTAAGCAACATGGCTCCGCCGGAGAATATTTTCTTGATTATGAATGGTCCCTCGTAGGTGGGAGTCCATTTGCCTCTGGGATCACCTTGTGGTAAGATGATGCGTTTGACAACCAAGCCACCAGTTTGGTATGCTTGACTTTTGACTTTTTTGTTGAAGGCTTTGATCATACGCTTTTGGTATAGCTGACCATGACAAATAGCTGCGAGCCTTTTCTCATCAATCAAGTTTATCTGGTCCAACCGTGTTTGAATCCAATCGTCTTCGTCTAGATTGGCTTCTTTCATAATCCTTAGGGAAGGAATCTGAATTTCAATTGGAAGAATTGCCTCCATACCATAGACTAAGGAAAATGGAGTTGCCCCTGTTGAAGTACGCGCAGATGTGCGATAACCATGAAGAGCAAAAGGCAACATCTCATGCCAGTCTTTGTAGGTTACTGTCATTTTTTGTATGATTTTCTTGATGTTCTTGTTGGCAGCTTCCACCGCGCCGTTCATCTTTGGTCGATATGGAGAGGAATTATGATGTTTGATCTTGAACTGTGTGCAAAGTTCAGTAATCATTCTGTTGTTTAGATTTGTGCCATTGTCCGTGATAATCCGTTCAGGGATGCCATACCGACAAATGAGATTGTATTTGATGAACCGGGCTACCACATTTTTGGTGACAGAAGCAAATGAAGCTGCTTCTACCCACTTTGTGAAGTAGTCAATAGCGACCAGTATAAAGCGATGTCCGTTGGAGGCAGTAGGTTTGATTTCTCCAATCATATCAATACCCCACATTGCAAAAGGCCAAGGAGCCGTCAGGACGCTTAATGGAACTGGAGGTACATGTACTTTGTCAGCGTATATCTGGCATTTGTGACATGTTCGGGAGTGATGATGGCAGTCTGTTTCCATGGTAGACCAGTAATAACCTGCTCTAAGGATCTTTTTAGCCATTGTATGTCCACTGGAATGAGTACCGAAGGCACCATTGTGTATTTCTTCCATGATCTGTTTTGCTTCCTTCTTGTTTACACAGCGAAGTAAAGT